>NW_015648010.1:409250-409931 GCF_001515625.1 Sinocyclocheilus rhinocerous
AACTGAGTAAACAGAACATATACATGTTTTGAATGCTAAAACAAAGACAATAAACACTCGACTGCGACAATATAGTTTATTTGTTTTATTCAAGCCATCTGGTATTTTCATAATAATTAAGTATATTTACAATCCATTGCTAATCTATGTTTTTTTTTTTTTTAAGTAGCCTATGGAACATTTTCTGCCTCATTCTGTGACAAGAAGCCACATCAGATCACAAAAGGAAGCATTTGACTGGTGTTGTGGAGTAAAAAGGTTATAATGTTCTCTTTTGTTGGACAACAGGTTTAGAAATGTGAATACAAGGGAAGTTTAGCTTTAGGCATTTTAATTTAAGCATGTTTAGCTTAGTTAACGGAAGGCTACCTGCTGCCAACAGAGCAAGTGTTATTACTGCATTCACGCGCTCCTCGGATGCTCTCATTTCATCGAGTTGTGCTTTTAAGTCAGAATGTGAAAAAACAACATGGACACTCTCGTTACCACAAAGATGTGTTGGATTTGTATTATTAGAGCTTTCCGACTTGAGTTCACGTGCATTTTCTCAGTCGGGAAATTATTTTTCACGTGCGGTGCCGGTGATGATGCTTCTTACGTCCGTTTCGGAGAACCAGAGGACAAATATTTCAATCAATCACTCAGGGATGGCACCGAAATGAGGCACCGAAATCTGCGTTC
>NW_015648010.1:410593-412742 GCF_001515625.1 Sinocyclocheilus rhinocerous
TTAGGCATTTTAATTTAAGCATGTTTAGCTTAGTTAATGGAAGGCTACCTGCTGCCATCAGAGCAAGTGTAATTATTGCATTCACGCGCTCCTCGGATGCTCTCATTTCCCGATTTGTGGTTGAGTCGGAATGTGAAAACAACATGGAAACTCACGTTACTATAAATATTTGTATTATTAGAGCTTTCCGACTTGAGTTCACGTTAGGGGTGTAACGGTACACGTATTCGTACCGAACCGTTTCGGTACGATACAGCGTGGAAATAAAATGTCACGTTGCATTTAATTTACCTCAGCAAGTCATCAGTGTGCACAGCTCGTTAGTTCACTAGAGAAATGAAGTCTAGAGAGGAGCATTTTCGGAGAACCAGAGGACAGATATTTCAATCGATCGCTCAGGAATGGCCCCGAAATGAGGCACCAAAATCTGCGTCCTGATTCGGTTCTAGTACACACCGATTACATAGGTACCGGTGCCATATTGGTACCGGGTTTCGGTACCCAACCCTACTGATAATCAGCCCAGAGCCCCTGTGCCACACATTTGTGCTTAAAAAAACAGCAAGGATCCACGACTGGATTAAAGTTGCTGAGACTCACTGGGACTTTACTTTGGCTTTAATTAACCAAAAGTAACTCTAATTTATGACTCACACAGGATTGTCTCTCCAAACAATGGAAAGCAGCCATTAAGCAAATCCGTTAACAATTAGAAAACAAAAAGGAGTTCCACGCAACATAGCTTGTAAATTTGGCCGGTTGTTACGTCTCACCTCCCCAACCCTGGTAGATTTGAAATCATTATACTGTCTCGCAAACAAACCGAAGTCTCAGTGGTCATTAAGCAGTGTTTTTGAGCAGGGCTTCAGTCCCCTAAACAGAGTCCAGACCCATCATCGGAGTCTCATGCTACCTTCGATTGACACGGATGAGCTGTACCCATGTCGGTTCTTTATGGTGCCTAAACATTCAACAGATGGTGATGCATCAGTGGATTGAGTAATGAGTCACTGGGGGGAGGCATGCACGATGTGTGACTGCTAGTCAGCTTGTTGTGTGTTTGATCTTAACTTCTCATGAGTAAGAGGCTGTTGTACACGCAACCTTGCCGAAAGACAGTGTTACGACATTCGCCCAATTACAAGGCCTATTGTTGACTGACACATGCCACTTTGCTCAAGGACAGACCTTGTCAGCCTGGTCAGGGAATGTGGGGCGTTGCTGTCTCACTACAGGAAACAAAAGGCCTGAAAAGATAACGGTCATTTATAATGCATCTTAGCAGCTTTGCAAATGTGTGTCTCACGTTTAACCTTTGTGCTGTGCTGAAAATCCTTTACATAATTTAGTGCTGCCTGTCAAAAATGACCAGTAAATCTCTCATTGTGCTATATTATCACCAAATCTTGGATTCAATTGTTTTTTTTTCGTCAGCTTGTTTTCTTTCAATTTGCACTGGTTTTGTATTTCTTTTTTAAACTGATTGGTTGTAGGCCTCATTGATCTGAGTTTATGCACATTAGTTTTGGAATGGAAAAATAACATTATTTGTAGATCATTTGTGCAATGTTCAGTCAAAAACTGAGGTGCATAAACTCAGATCAATGAGGTTTACAATCAGTTCCAAAACTAAATAGATTAAATGTTCGGTAATAATATAGCATAATCAGAGATTTTCAAGCAATTTCTTTGTAGAATTATGATTTTTGATTGTGAACATCTTAAGTATAACAAGGTGGGGGGAAAAAAACAAAGTACAAAAACTATGCATTATGTTTTGCTTAAATTATTAATTTAATAAGTATCACTATCATTATCAAATATTATCATCAATCAAAATGCATGTTTATGTATATTAAACTTCTGGAATCACTAAACTAATCAGGGTTCATTCATTTAATATATCAATCCTCTCAATTTATGTTAATAAAACTGTTTGAAAACAAGCAACAGTCATAATTTTTGCAGACATTTGTGGGGTTACAAAATGTGTGACTCGAACTCCAATATTTGGGCTCACAAAAAAATATGATATTTTCAGCTTAGAAAAGCTAAAAAGAAAACATGATGCCAGTTTGTTATGGGCTGTGTGAGTCTGAAACTGTGTCATCCAACGTCAATATTTATGTCTGATTCAAAGCTTTTTTTT
>NW_015648010.1:412877-417638 GCF_001515625.1 Sinocyclocheilus rhinocerous
GTCTGATTCAAAGCTTTTTTTTTTTTTTTGAGATTTTTGGCTGAACAACTGGCCACTGTAAAGATGCGTTTGTGTGCATTATGAGCCGCCGGGACCTGATGTGAGATCCACCAATCAGAGAGGTTTCCGAATCTCAGTCGATTTTTTGATTGGTTAAAGCGAGAATATCACATTTTTCTGTGGATGCTCTAGTCCCCAAGCACCTACAGGATTGGAGCCTATGTTTTGAGTCAATGATTCAACCAGTGCAAATTTATATAGGTAAACAACAAAATAAAAAAAAACCTTTTTAAAAAATTATTAAAATCTTGAATAATACAATGTACAGCATATCCAAACATACATCTAAATGTTACTTAACGTGATTATGAGGTCAGACGCAAAGCTCATGTGTTAATTTAGTTGACTACCTGTATTACCTGAACTTCACTTTGGACGTGTGTGTGCAAACTTGCCCTTTAAATGCATGTGCACATATTGTATATGTATGCGCTTTTCCGTATTTATTTATTTAGACAGTTACATTATCGCACGTGGTGTGGCATATATAATGAGACCAGTTTAAAACCCCTTGTGTTATTGCAGTGGTTGATTGACAGGTGAGTGTCACTGTTATCCAGGCCGCTTTAGGATGCAAATATGATGTTGTCACATTATTCCATAGAATGTAGTGATTTGATGGCAAAATGTTTTGCACCTCGTTCACACCTGTATTTTGAGCTTCATAGTGCTGATTGTTCACCCCAGACAGGTGTTAATACCAGGTGTAAACAAGCTCTTTGATATATTTGATACAAAATGAATACATTTATGAACTGAGCTCTTTGATCTGATCAAGAAGTGCTGCATTTTGCCGTTTTGTATGGAGTTCTTGATTCAGTCCTGTTATGAAATCACTGTTATCCTTTTCTATCCCTCTGATGTGTCTGCTTGAAGTCTCCACACAACAAACAAATAAAAATAGCAACAATGTCGCAACACCAGCTCATAATCAATACAAAACAATAAGGACATGAAGAAAAACAAAAACTTGTATTACTAAAAGCAAGGAAAACAAAGACAGACTGACTCATCATTGGTTTGAATGCAGCTGATTTACATCAGTTATTATTGTTATGTGCATAAACGGCTTGTCATAATACTGACTAATAAAACGATCTCTTAACAGCAACTGTTTTTGGGTGGGCGGAGGGCAAGAAACTTTAGATGTTGCAAAACATACGAGAATGTTAGTAAGTTCACAGCGGTTCTGGCAGAGAAAATCGTTTGATAGCTTCAGCATTCACATTTAATTAACCCGGCGATATCAGTATCTAAAAATCAAAGACCAAAATATGCAAATGGAGCTATGATATGCGTTTGGGCAAGTATGTTCTCTCAATAGCAGATTATACTGACGGATGATGGCTGTCCATTTCCCTTCTAGCTCATGCCGATATTCCTGCTTTTTCACAGAAGTCGGGAAGTTTGATGAAGGATGATGACAGGAATGAATCAATCCCTAGCCCTGTCATCCGTGACAACAAATAGAAAACTTCTCATATTAATATGTCCTCACGTCAGTCAATTTGAAGAGGAAAGGAGTCCGTTTGAGAGGAGAATCTCTTCAGATAAGCGTGGAGTAATGAGCCGCTCACTGACTCTGCTTTGGGTTATATTGAGAGGAGATAATCTGAGATTGAGACTGCATGTTACAAAAAGGCTTTTCATTAAAATAGAATCATGGGAATAATTCATCAGTTATGCTTAAAAGCTTTTAGTGCCCGTGACAGCCTGAGAAGTAGCAGGCCTGTAATGTGTTGAGCGTGTTCCCTGACACGTCTGCTGTTGCTTTTACTGTAGAGACATTGCGGGTTGCACAACTTGCTAAATGTATTTAATGTAGCGACTACATATTAGACTTAATTTGTATTTATAATATTGATTTTGTAATTTTAGAGTTCTCATTTTTAATGTTTCAGGATATCATGATTCAGTATAAATCTAAATGTAAATTTATAAAATGTAAATATATTTATGTCCATGACTTTTTAAAATTTCACATGCAATGTATTTAAAAAAAAAAAAAAATCAAGATGGCATTTAATTTTGCCCGTTTGCAGTGGGGAGTCAAGTCAGAATTTTGGATGGCAAATAATATTATCATAGTACATAAACAACCTGCCCAGCAAGAACAAAATGTTTTGACATTCACAGTGTTGTGTTTGGCTGCAGTTTGGTAGTGCTGCAGTACAACTTTACAGACATAAAGGAATACAATTTTGCATATTTGATTTGCATATTCTGGACATACTGCTCTGCATACTTGACATTAAGCATTATCCCAACCTTTTTGGGTCCAAACTTAACTAACTAACTAACTAAAACAGCAATAATAATACTACTACTAATAATAACACTTATTTAAACTTATTTTATTTTGAGTTCTTGCCAAACTGTTTTTAAATAGTTTAACTAAAATTACAACTGAATGAATGAATGAATGAATGAATAAATGCATGCATGCATGCATGCATACATAAATATTTATAATATTATAAATACAAAATATTACAAAAAATAATAATCACACAACAAAATTACTAAAACGTTAACTAAATGTAAAATGAAAATGGAAAATTAATTAAAAATGTTACCAAAAAAAAAAAAAAACTATCTATTCAAAACTAAAATAACACTGGAATAAAAGCTGTCCTTTGACATTGTTGACAACAATATTACTTTTACTGGTTAAATTAGAGGTTCTTATTAATCTTGAAGAGTTTTTTTGACTTTCATTATTTGATTTGCAGCTTATTTTGCAAATTAAACCACCCAATTGGAAAGGAAGGGGCCATCTGTTAAACTAACCACAATTCACAGGTAAAGGAGCTGCAAACTGTGCAAACCTTCGGGCCTATCCCATATCTTAGGTTTCCTTAGGAGATTTTGGAAAGTTCTTGGCATTTTTGTGGGCCGTATCCATCGACAATCCTCTGAACAATCCATGGTTGTGTCATCTGAGGCTGAAACTAAAGATTTATCGCTGTGTACAGAACACTACACTCTCCCAGACACCCATTATCTTTATTATGTGCATACGTTTTAGCCAAATTCTGGCAGGGTTTCTTGTCTTACTGTTCGTATTTAATTAAAGCTTAAATGGGGTGTTAACAGTAAAGCCCACTTTATTCACAGTTAAATATGAGAGCAGTCGTGGTGTGCTGAGACCGTTTTAGAGACGGTATTAAAGGACTTAAATGTGTCCAGGGCAACATGAATCTGCAAACCATCAAAGTTTTAACAAGCAAAAAATTTCCTCATTGTCCTCCATATAAAGCATCATCTTACAGAACATTATCCCATACATGCCGAAGAGCACACAGAATGATTGAACAACAAATGCCGGATGGCTTGGAATTGCTTGTCAAAGAGCCTTGACATAAATCCCACTGAAAACCTGTCGAGATCTTGAAGCATCTATTGGATGAAGGCAACACTTAAACCTCGAGGAAACAGACAGTTTTGTTGCTGAAGTGTAGAGTAGGTTGTCATAGTGTAACGCGCAACAATAACCAGTGCTCTGTTCGGATGCCGTTATCTGCTTTAAAGCCTTCGGTTTCGTACGTATTCCCAAAGTCATGATCAGTTCAAATTAGTTATTTAGTTGAAACTAAAGATTTATCGCTGTGTACAGAACACTACACTCTCCCAGACACCCATTATCTTTATTATGTGCATACGTTTTAGCCAAATTCTGGCAGGGTTTCTTGTCTTACTGTTCGTATTTAATTAAAGCTTAAATGGGGTGTTAACAGTAAAGCCCACTTTATTCACAGTTAAATATGAGAGCAGTCGTGGTGTGCTGAGACCGTTTTAGAGACGGTATTAAAGGACTTAAATGTGTCCAGGGCAACATGAATCTGCAAACCATCAAAGTTTTAACAAGCAAAAAATTTCCTCATTGTCCTCCATATAAAGCATCATCTTACAGAACATTATCCCATACATGCCGAAGAGCACACAGAATGATTGAACAACAAATGCCGGATGGCTTGGAATTGCTTGTCAAAGAGCCTTGACATAAATCCCACTGAAAACCTGTCGAGATCTTGAAGCATCTATTGGATGAAGGCAACACTTAAACCTCGAGGAAACAGACAGTTTTGTTGCTGAAGTGTAGAGTAGGTTGGTCATAGTGTAACGAGCAACAATACCCAGTGCTCTGTTCGCCGTTATCTGCTTTAAAGCCTTCGGTTTCGTACGTATTCCCAAAGTCATGATCAGTTCAAATTAGTTATTTAGTTTGTTTTAGTTTAGTTTAGTTTATGTGTGTGTTTTGTCAGTTTAGTTTATATACATACATATATATATATATATATATATGTGTAATTAGTTGCATTACAATATTAATGTCTCTGGATTGTAATGCATTACACTACTTTTGAGTTACTTTCACCAAAATATCCACATAAGTATTATAAAACGCCAAAATGTAGTTTATTGCTGCTCATTCTACATCCAGTGGAGGGTAATGTGGTCGGTCTATATAGCATCAAATTATAAAATCATATTTCGATACCGGTATGTAGGTCTACATTAAAGGGTTAGTTCACCCAAAAATGAAAATTAGGCTGCGTTTTACTCACCCCTGAGGCATCCTAGATGTATATGACTTTCTTTTTTCAGACGAATCCAGTCGGAGTTATATTAAAAATTGTCTTTGATTTTTCAAGCTGTTTAATGCCACTCAGCGGGTGTTGCATTGCTTCAGTCCAAAAG
>NW_015648010.1:417848-428670 GCF_001515625.1 Sinocyclocheilus rhinocerous
GTAAATAACAATGTTTTATACTTTAAATAATTGTGTAATTAGTAAAACAACACAAACGGGGCAAAAATGCGTTTTAAGTTTAGAAACATTTTGAGTCTCCCCCTCCCTTGCCTCACAGTGCTTTGGTCCAAATGCCTGCTTTCCTCTCTTTTACATCACCTACACACACACAAGTCCGGTGAGAGAGAACAAAGTCAATAGTTGTGGAACTCCAGTATGTAAGGCTGTCAAAGCTATTTGATTCACTTAAACATCGGATGAAGTGATTATTTTCTCTTTAATACAGATGATGCCAATGTATTTTTCAATGATTCGCTATGTTAGCAATAATAACGTTACCTGCTTGATGGAAAGGGTTGCCAGGTTTTCATAACAAAACCCGCCCAATTGCTACCCAAAACTAGCCGCGTTTTGAGGGGGTCCCCCGGTAAAAATCGCGTTCCGGGGGCTAAATTACACGTTATTGGGGTCGTTTCAACCCGCGGACATGAAAAACAACCCGCGGCAACAGTGATAAAAGTAGCCCAATTCCACGGGAAAACCATGGACTTTGCAACACTGTGACGGATACGACGGACACGAGCGCTGTCTCGGCACGACCACAACAGCTTGACGTTGTCTAATTTGGTATGGTCTCCCTTCTGCACTAGTAGTAGTAAGGCTTTCTACGGTGTATACATATCCTTACAAGTACAATTTTAGCTGTATTATTTGTGTCCCCTTCAAAAATTGCTCTTGAGAAATTTTTGAGGCGCCGGCGCGATCGGACAGCGAAAACAAACAACAAAAAAATACTCTTGGTCTGACTTTTTGGTCATACAGATCATTCGAAACTGTAATGCGTTTACTTTTATTTCTGTCATCTTGGTTTCCTTTCCGTGGACTTTCGTAGAGCACCGCACCACACATATAGCCTATGAACCAAACTCAGCAGAATATCTCTCAGTCTTTTCCTTTCGTTTTGTTAATCTGTTAATTAGGCTATTTAAGTCAAATATTTTGCATATTCATTAATGCTTGTCTGCGCTCGTCCTACACAGTATATATGTATATATGCAGCCTTGGTGAGCAAAATACTACTTCTTTCAAAAACATTAAATCAATTCTAGCAACCCCGAACCACTGTTCCTCTGCAGTGTCATTTACACGCTGCTTATGCCTCAGTGTTTCAACATGCGAACTAAATCCAAAGACTAGTTTACTTAACTAAATCTTTGAATCCCCTCAATGCCAACAGGCAGATTATTTTGTGTACTTTCAACAAAATACTTATTTGCATTTTATGCATTTAGCAGACACTTTTATCCAAAGCGAGTGCATCTGAGGTGTGCATTTCTTCCGTATGTGTGTTCTACGGAAGTCAAACCCATGACCTTGGCTCTCAGTGCGCATCTTATAGTTTTGGGTCAGCTCCAATGCAAATGAACAGCTAACTTCAGAAGACTTTAATCAAAGATGTCAAGCAACTTCTCGTGATTAACATGTTATGCTCTTGTTTCTCTGAGCACTATGGGGGTAAAATATTTGATATCTTTGTGAAACTAGAATTTCGTCATATATAAATCATTTATCTTAAGTCTGGTATTTTTAAAGCAATTCCAGCAATCATAATAATATTATAACATAATAATTAGCTACACATACAGTACTTGAGTCAAAAAGTCAAAACAAGAAACTGCAAGCCTACATCTGAAGTAATATGTAATTAAGCAACAATGGCAAAGATAATTAATTAATAATAAAATGTAATTAATTATATGAAAGAAAAAATAAAAAGATGACAGAGAAAGAGAGATGATCTTTCCACCTGAAAGATGTTTCCACCTGCTAATGTATCTACACAAATGAGTCAGATGTTCATCTGTTGAACCGAGAGGGACGGCATGGCTTTAAACGGCAGCTTTAAGCATTTTAAATATTTTCCAGTCTGTTTTTCATCTCAGTATTGTGGGAGTTTAAGCTCATTCCAATTGCTGTGTCCTCAGGCAGTATTTTCTCCCTGACAGAAAAAAAGGAAACAACAACCAAAACAACAGAAATCAGGACAGAGTGTTTTTTTTGTTTTTTTTTGGAGGGCTGTTCATTGTGAGCGTGTTTGTTTGGGGTGGGGGGTACTTCTCTAATCCATTATACAGAGATTATTTTATTTTATTTGTGTGGTTTTGGCCAGCCTGGTTTTTATGGACTAATCCTCCACAAAGCTCGTAATAACCTGTCAGTTCATCCCATGCCAAGAGCCTTCTCTCTCTCTCCCTCTCTCTCTCTCATTATTTCCCTCCAATCTGATTGGTCCCAATCAGAACAAGCTATCTTATACAGTATGCATTAGGCCTGTTGATTTAACATGTTAATTTGGTGCGATTAATCATGGAAAAAAATAATGTGTTAAAATAAATGCATTTAACGCGCCCGACCCATCCAGACGTCATCTTACATTGCATGCGGTTGCTGATGAACATGATGCAGGACAATGACTGACTGCATGATGTAGCCTATTAGAATGGAATTATATAACTTTAGACATTCAAATGTTTGTAAGCAACTGAAAAAAGCACAAATGTCAGGGCATGTCAAAACTTTTCCAGGCCCCAAAACACCCTCGGACCCCAGAGGGTTAAATACATCATGCATGGATTTTTGTCTTATTTCTAATAGTAATATCACATGATCAAGAGTGCTGTTTTCCCCAAATATCTGCATGATTGCAAATGTGGCCTCATTTATAAAGCGTGTGCTCGCACAGATTTGATCTTAGAGTGTGCGTACGCTTAAATCAATGCAAACGCTCATATTTGTAAAAACTGCCTTTGACGTGGAAAAGTGCGTAGCGTCACGTCAGGGTCTGAGCGAGATGTACACACTTTTTCTTGGAGTACTGCAGGTTTTTGGAAATGTAAGCTCTTCTTACAGCTTGCTGTTCTAAATTCAAAGATTTGGACGACTACTGGTGATCTTATATGTTAATGACATTAATTAGGAGTTGTTTACAAGGCAGAGAGTTGAAAACATTCAGTTGCGCGCAAGTTCAAGATCATTTGCGATTCATAGATTTCACATCTGAAAGAGTCGTACATGCGTTTTCTATGCGTATGTTCATTCTATGAATCGTATGCACATACACATATTTGAGAGATGATCGTAAGATCAAATTTAGGAGGGTTTATGTGCAACATTTTATAAATGAGGCCTGTGATATGATTCATAACTGAGTGTGTTGTTGACAACAATTCAGTAAACAAGAAGTTACTATTGGGTTAAATTTTAGACACATATTGTCTGTTTTTGTTCAATTAAACCAACAGCAACAACAAACTAGTTCCAAACAACTGATGTGGCTTTCCGAACAACACGATGGTGTTTCATTACTGAATGAATCTATTGAATTCTATCTAATGAAATTCTACGTTGATTCAAAATCTTTTTATTTATTTCGTTTCTGAGAGTAAACTTGCTCATTAGCACCCCTGGTACAGCATTACTCTTGGTACAAGTCTGTGAAACACAAGTCACGATACAAAAGTGCAAAAACGTATAAAAGCAAGATAAATTGACATGGTTGCTTCAGCAAATGTATTTTTATCTCACGTTTGCTTTTGTTAACCAAACTGCCTCAACACATACAACAACAAATGTAATGAAGTGTTTCTAGATTCACATTCGTCTGTTTTGAATAAAACTGAACATGCTTTCGGTGCTTTTTTTCACTTTGGATGTGTCAGGAAAATGCGAAAAGCAATGTAATATCATTTTGCAAAAATGTTGCCACAGGCTCGTTTTTCCAATGAGTCTGGTTTGAGGGGGTAAAAAAAGTTTTAAGGAAAACTTTGACATCACTTTTCATGATTACGTAATCATTACTTGTTTGTTTGTAATGACTATTCAGTACCTTTGTCATTTAACACATTCATCCTTTCATGCACAAATAGACACACAACTGTATTAACATATCACTATTGTCACCAGTTATGTATTTTCCGAGGTCTAGGATCTCTCTAGTACTCTCAGCGCTGTCAAACCTCAGCCTGGGTTTAGATATGGAACTCCACAGGCTGAATGTAGTGTTGAACGTAAAGATGGTTTACACATGCAATTTCCACATCGCCTATCAGCGACATGCAGAAAATGAAAAATGCATTATTCAGTATTTACACTCTGCTATGTTAGATATAATGCATGTTACAGAAGAACAACTACTCATATTCCCCATGGAGAGATGCAACCCTACAGGACTCAGCTATTAATGTCATGTGTTGATAAGCACGGTCAGCCACTGTAAATCTCATTTTCTGTAGAACAGTTCCATTATTGCTGCAAGAAGAGAGAAGCGTTAATATATTAATGCATTATTTATATTTATTCCATTATTTTTAATATTTAACGCTTTCAGCATTATTAATTTATAAACATTGTTTTTATTTTTTATCTCCAAAATATAATTTTTTGACTTATTTCCAGTAGATAATGTATGTATTTTATAGTTTTTGCATGCCAGACATTGTTGTTATTGTCAAAGCAGGTTGAAGTTTCATATTTCATTTTATGTAAAAATAGTGCCCGAGGAAAATATGTTTACTTGGAGGAAATGTGGTAGGCCTTGGAGGCATGGACTTGTAATGAAGTGATTATTCAAAAATGATCAGCATACTCATACGCTTGCATAAGAAACCCTTTTGCCTAGAGCAACAAATCAAAAATTCATATCTCAACATATTTTCAGATGTGTTTGTACACATTCCAGAATGCTTTGCAGCAAAACCGCCCGTGTGAGATGCACATTATGATCAAGATTATACTGGACACATGTGTATGTCAGCTTGAGTGCTGCAGTTGAGAATGGAGCATACTTACAAATTATGAAATTCATGTTAAATTTTCAATTGGACTTTTCAGTCATATCTACCCATCTATCCATCTATCCATCTGTCTATCTATCTATCTATCGATCTGCTTTAGTTTCTGTGAGTTTTCCATGGAAGTCGGTTTTCGCCTTTAAAAAGTTTTTTAAAAAGTAAATAATAATTATAATAATAATAATAATCATAATCATAATAACAATATCAATAACAATAATAATAATAATAACACTATTGGTAGTTTAAGTAATTGAAATATTTACAAATAATAAAATAAGTAAGGTTAAAATAATGAAATGTTCACATTGCTGCATATAAAGTCTCCAGTCTGTTATGTAGTCAGATTGGAAAATTAATTGTAATTCTTTTGAGAGAAATACAAGTTGCAGTCAAAATATAAAAAGTTGTGATTATAAGAAATTAATTCACAATTGTAAGTTGCAATTGTGAGATAAAGTTTCAGTTATATTTCCTTTTAGTTTAGCGGTAAGAAACTGTAGCAGTTATTTGCTTTGATAAAATCCATTAGTTTCATCGTTATTAAAATTAAGATTTATTGCAAGTTATTTTGTGAGAAATAAAAGTTGCAGTTGCAATATTTAAAGTTGCGATTATTAGAAATGCATTCACAATTGTGAAAAAAAAATGCAAGTGCAATTGTTGCAGTTGTGAGATAGTTGCCATTACCTTTTTATGTTTTAATTTTTATTTTAGATTTTCAAAGAAATTGCACTTCCGTGCTTGTCATTAAATAAATAAATAAATAAACAGACAGCCTTTGCTATGTGATATATCTCTTTCTATATAAGTACAAGACACAATATATTAGTTTTCCTTTCACAAAATCCATTAGTTCACAGTTGCAACAGAGAGGTTTGTTTGTTGTCTCAAAGCTTGTTTTTTTTCAGATGAAAATAGACACAAAAACTCCATTAACCATGAGAGGAATTGACTCTAACCCCAATCCCCATGTGACAAAATCACATCCACTTAGAGTGCAGAACAATAAAGTTCCCTCACAACACAAAACCTCTCCGCCACACGCACGTTACCAAAAGCAGCCGTTTTAGCTCAGTTTTGTTGTTAGCTGTATTTTTAGGGGTTTGCTATGACCCCAAACAGAACACAACATACATCACGGCTAATTACAGAGAACAGATGAAGTGCCCCGCGCAGCCTCGCTAGCTGGCTAGCAATGGCAGCCTGTCGCCGGTAAATACAGTACTCAACACAAACCTCCTACTCACATTATTACAGAGCAGGACCAAGGTTAGGGAGGAGAGGAGCGAGGGATGAGGTGATGTGGACCGCATCTATTGTTGAAATGAAAGAGGGGATTGGTGAAGGAGGCAAGTTGAGAGTAAAAACAGATGAAGGGACAGATGGGAGGAGGAAGAGGAGGGTAGACAAATGATCTGTTCTGGCAAGTAAAAAGGCGCTCGTGGGCTAATCTCACTGACAACTGCACTTCCAGCAGGGGAATCTCAACGAGCGGACAAGGCGAGGGACGTATTGATTCCAAATAAACTTGCATTTTATTCAGTACTGATAAGCATTGTTTCAAAATGCATTGTTCTATCCAGTATTTCTGTGTGTTATGCTTTCAGGATGCGGTCTTTGACTTTAAAATGAAAGTTCTTTATTGGCATTGATGGGGAAAAAATGGTTATTTTAAGAACTGTTCACTGAAAGGTTATTTGGAATCCTACAATAGTTCTTCCATGGTATCACTGGGAAATCCCTCTTTTTGGAAATCCCTCCTTTTTTTAGGAGTGCAGAATCATTCAACGAAAAAAAAAAACGTGCAAAATTGTGAATTGTTCCTTGCATGTTTTGTGAGTGGATACAGATAAACTGAATCTGGCAAAGTTTTATTACATTGGCTGCTGTGTATCGTGGCTGTTTGGAAATAAAATGTCCGAGGAGAGGCACTAAAAGGTAAATGCTCTATCGCGTTTGAAAATAACATACCACTAACACTAAACCTTAACAACTGAAAACGAGATAAAATCACATGCCATTTTAGCTTGCTTTTACAAGTCTTTGAGCTATTGTATTGGGACTTGTGTTTTACGAGACTCATACCCAACCTCTTTGCATCACAAGTGGAAGCTGTTCCAGGTGCGCTACTGAGCAAGTTTACTACATCAGAAAAGCCAAAGATATGAAGTTAGTTTACAAATCATGCACAATGCTAAAACTATTTATAGGTCCTAACATAGTATTGTGCAAGGAAATGCAAAAAAAAACAAGTATTTCTTAATTAATAATCTGCCCCTGTAATCATAATTACAGCTGTTGGTAAAAGTCGTTGCGTTGTACTGCTTCTAGTATTCAGCTGGAAACTAGCAATGTAGTAGAGAAGAGGTAGATAGAAGCAGTAAGAATGAAGCTAAAAAAAAAAAGGTTGAGAACCCCCTGACATAAGTCAGAATCTGTGAAAATATTGGGGTTTTGTTTTGCAGAAAAAAAAAATAAATAAATAAGTGCTACATTTCTTAAGGAGGCAGTCTTTTCAATGGTCCCAAAAGCATTTCTTCCCCATGTCATCAATGATACAGTGAGTTCTCCACTGCCTGGAATTCAAACACATAATTGCAAAAACTAAGGCAGCTCTTTTGGGAGAATTGTGCAGAACAATGCACTGCTTTGCCTGCAAGAAATCCATGCTGAATGCATTCAGACAGTATTTCACCTTTTGACATTTAAACAATTGTCAGCCATTCTGACAATTAAAACATACACACAAGTGTGCTCACAGAAAAGATCCCTCTGGTGTTCGGAAGCTGTTCCAGATCACTTCACCGTCCTTCTAAGGCGCATGGCCGTGTGTTTGCTCTCACACTGATGAGAATGTCTGAAGCTGCCATTGTCTTAGGCTGCCTTGAAAATCAGCTTACCCTGCCTCTCCAATATGATCTCATTAGTATTCATAGGAATGCATTCTATGAACTATTCATTCTTGCATGCATATCTTTTTGTTTGTTTGTTTGGAAAGACACTGATATGGACAGTATCAATAAATTGATGCCTTCTAAAATAGTTTTATAAGCAATGATGAGCCAAAACATGACCAGTGACCAGTCACAAAAGAAAGTATCACTGATCATCTCCTAACTTGGCCACATATTACGATCTGGGTAGATTAGATGGTAAGCAATCAGTCAGTTCTCCTAATCAACATGTTGTATGCAGGAGAAATGGGCAGAACAAAAAAAAATCTAAGCAACTTTGACAAGGTGCACATTTTTATGGCAAGACGAATGGGGTCAGAATATCTCTGTGGTTTGTTCCTGTTCAGCAGTGGTGAGAGTTTACCAACAGTGGCCCGAGGAGGGACAAACCAGAGACGAGGTGTTGGGCAGCAAGGCTCATCAATGCATAAGTGCAATGAAGGCTATCCAGTGTGGTCTGGTCAGAATCTGTGAAAATATTGGGGTTTTGTTTTGCAGAAAAAAAAAAAAATAAATAAGTGCTACATTTCTTAAGGAGGCAGTCTTTTCAATGGTCCCAAAAGCATTTCTTCCCCATGTCATCAATGATACAGTAAGTTCTCCACTGCCTGGAATTCAAACACATAATTGCAAAAACTAAGGCAGCTCTTTCGGGAGAATTGTGCAGAACAATGCACTGCTTTGCCTGCAAGAAATCCATGCTGAATGCATTCAGACAGTATTTCACCTTGTGACATTTAAACAATTGTCAGCCATTCTGACAATTAAAACATACACACAAGTGTGCTCACAGAAAAGATCCCTCTGGTGTTCGGAAGCTGTTCCAGATCACTTCACCGTCCTTCTAAGGCGCATGGCCGTGTGTTTGCTCTCACACTGATGAGAATGTCTGAAGCTGCCATTGTCTTAGGCTGCCTTGAAAATCAGCTTACCCTGCCTCTCCAATATGATCTCATTAGTATTCATAGGAATGCATTCTATGAACTATTCATTCTTGCATGCATATCTTTTTGTTTGTTTGTTTGGAAAGACACTGATATGGACAGTATCAATAAATTGATGCCTTCTAAAATAGTTTTATAAGCAATGATGAGCCAAAACATGACCAGTGACCAGTCACAAAAGAAAGTATCACTGATCATCTCCTAACTTGGCCACATATTACGATCTGGGTAGATTAGATGGTAAGCAATCAGTCAGTTCTCCTAATCAACATGTTGTATGCAGGAGAAATGGGCAGAACAAAAAAAAATCTAAGCAACTTTGACAAGGTGCACATTTTTATGGCAAGACGAATGGGGTCAGAATATCTCTGTGGTTTGTTCCTGTTCAGCAGTGGTGAGAGTTTACCAACAGTGGCCCGAGGAGGTACAAACCAGAGACGAGGTGTTGGGCAGCAAGGCTCATCAATGCATAAGTGCAATGAAGGCTATCCAGTGTGGTCTGGGCCAACAGAAGGTTTACTGTGGCACAATGCACACACAATTAATGATGCTCTGCTGCATTTAGGGCTACATAGCTCAGAGTGCCTATGATGATCCCTGTCCACTGTCAAAAGCACCTACAATGGGCACAGGAATGTCAGAACTGGACCTTGAAGAAGATTGCCTGATCCGATGAGTCCCATTTTTCTTTTACATCACAAGGACGTGCGTGTACGTGTGCATCATTGCCTGGAGTAGTGATGGCATCAGGATGCATTTTGGGACAACAACAAGCCGGTTCAAGGAATGTTCTGCTGGGAAACCCTGGGTCCAGCCATAATGTGGACGTAAATTTAGCACATCCCTTCACAACAGTAGTGTTCCCTGGTGCAAGTGACCTCTTTTAGCTCAATAACGCTTCCCACCACACAGCCCACATTGTTCAGGGATGGTTTGAGGAACATGATGAAGAGTTCAAAGTGTTGCCCTGGCCTCCGAATTCCCCCAGATCTCAATCTAATTGAGCATCTGTGGGAAGGGATGGACCAACAAGTTTAATCCACGGTGGCTTTACTTTGAAGCCTACAGGACTTGAAGAATCTGCTACTCCCGTCTTAGTGGCAGATACCACAGGACATCTTCAGGGGTCTTGTAGACTCCATGCCTTGGTGGGTCGTTAAATAAAGAGGGTGGTCTAATGGTACAGTTTTGGTTTAACATAAACGGTGATCTAGGTTCAAATGTTAGTTTAAAGTTTTCTTATTAATAAACCAAGAAAATTTGATGAACTTGAGAGCCGGTGATTTGCATGCATTCCCAAAGCTGTTTTAAGGCTGCAGCTCTGACATTTTGAATAACTCATGTTGTGTTCCACTGGAAAAAGTCATGAGTTTGGAGTGGCATGATGGCAAGTAAATTAAATAAATTACATTTTACAGCAAACAATCTGCCGAAGGTTGGACTTGATTGAACGGAACACATTTAGAATGTGTGATTTCTGCTGTGTTTTAGCTTTGTTTTCAAAGATACAAGTTTTGGAAGTTGTCTGGTGCTCTTCGGTCACTTTTGACCGAGAACGTTTCTGTTTTGAATTTAAAAAAATCACAGCTTCATCGGAATGGTATGCAACTAGGTGACTTTTATGGCATTTGGAAAGTGAAAACAGAAACAAAAAAAAATTTAATTAGGGCATAATTCGAGCAGGCAAAGTGGTCGTAAAAAAAATAGTCACACTTGTGGTCTTCGGTCAAAAATGACCGACTATAGGAAATGAATGTAAAATCGACAAAAATTCTGATACTTTTTGTGTGTAGAATCTACAAATCTGCCACAATGCAGAAAAAACAATGATGGTGTGACACTCTAAACCATCAAGAGTGCAAAACCAACACATTCACTCACAAACACTCACACACACACACACACACCTGTGAACTGGTGTGACTGTAACACAGCGAATATGTAAAATAAAGCAATAATTAAACTACAATGCAGTCAAAAAGTGGACAGCAAGGAAGGGGTTACACTTTAAAACATCAAGAGTGCAAAACAGACACATCCACTCACTCACACACACACACACACACACACA
>NW_015648010.1:429754-453814 GCF_001515625.1 Sinocyclocheilus rhinocerous
GATACTTTTTGTGTGTAGAATCTACAAATCTGCCACAATGCAGAAAAAACAATGATGGTGTGACACTCTAAACCATCAAGAGTGCAAAACCAACACATTCACTCACAAACACTCACACACACACACACACACCTGTGAACTGGTGTGACTGTAACACAGCGAATATGTAAAATAAAGCAATAATTAAACTACAATGCAGTCAAAAAGTGGACAGCAAGGAAGGGGTTACACTTTAAAACATCAAGAGTGCAAAACAGACACATCCACTCACTCACACACACACACACACACACACACACACACACATACCCATCTAGCCAAAACAAGTCAGAAAACTGAAATCAGATCAGACCCAGAAAAATTAAGCTCTGATAAAACATTCATGTTCATTTGTTACATTTTTATAGAATTGTATTGTTTTGTGTAACAAAATGCTTTCTCTGTGTTCAGGTTTGACTGTAGTAATAATAATTCAAAAACTGACGCTTCAAATCAAAATAAAAATAAAAAAAATCTAAACCTTTACAAAATGTTGTCTTTGAGAAAGTCTAAATATATATCTAAACCCACAACTTAAAAATAAGTATGTATGTCTAAAAACAATTAGATCATTTATAGGCCTTTTATATAGAGCTATATAGGAATCTATGGGCTAAACCATGGAATTGCAGATGTTTTTCTTATTTTACTCCCACCAGATGGAAAATTGGATTTTAAAGGCATTGACTCTATTTTAACATGAAATGCTGCATTAATTGAAAAGTAATATAAATTAAAAAAATATATTATTTTCAATGGGAAGAAATTGATCATAATTATTGCATAAATATGAATTAGTACCATGAAATTATGTAAATAAAAAATATTATAGAACAAACATATGTTACATTGATTTTAGGTGTCCGGTCACTTTTGACCGTGAAGATAACATGTGTGACTCCCAAATGAGGAGCACCAGAGGGTTATTCCACCCCAAAATAAAAATGTTGTCATTAATCACTTACCCCCATGTCGTTCCAAACCCGTAAAAGCTTTGTTCGTCTTCGGCACACAATTTAAGATATTTTGGATGAAAACTGGGAGGCTTGTGACTGTCCCATTGACTGCCAAGTAAATAACACTGTCAAGGCCCAGACAAGTATGAAAGACATCGTCAAAATAGTCCATCTGCCATCAGTGGTTCAACCGTAACGTTATGAAGCGACGAGAATACTTTTTGTATGCAAAAAAAACTAAAATAACGACTTTATTCAACAATTTGTCTCCTCCGCGTCACCGTAGCGCCATTTTGGAGAGTATCCACTGAACTTAAACTGCGTATACTGTTCTACTTGTATGTGTCAGCCGCACCACACGGATAGGCTGTTTTCGTTCAAATTTTGACTATTTTGACGATGTCTTTCATACTTTTCTGGGCCTTGACAGTGTTATTTACTTGGCAGTCAATGGGACAGTCACAAGCCTCCCGGTTTTCATCCAAAATATCTTAAATTGTGTTCCAAAGACGAACAAAGCTTTTACAGGTTTGGAACAACATGGGGGTAAGTGATTAATGACAAAATTTTCATTTTGGGGTGGAGTAACCCTTTAACAGGGATGTAATATGGATTTCGATATTTTACAACTGGATAGGTTTGACCCACGCCAATTGCATAATCTCACGTCAGTCATGGTCAAAGGCCCCAATACGAGAAAAAAATGCCGCTAGCTAGTACACGAAATTGTGATACTCACCAGCTGGTTAATAACTGGCCACTGATTTTCCTTTTTTTTTTGCCCTTTAACAAAGCCCTTGCTGAATGTGTTCATGTGAAACTGCTAAAACTTCTGCTTCTGCTTCTAGTTTCACTGTCAGTAAGTGGCCTATGATCCACAGAAAAATCATATTTCTCTTTCTCACTCTTGCACACACGCTTACATGCGGAGGAAGAGTGTGCTCCGTGTGTTTTGACAGGCTGTGGTCGACAGCACAGGCAGCCGTGCGATCAAGGCCCCGGCAGATAATTGGCTCGTCTGTATCAATGAAAGCGCTATTAGACTTTTGCACTCGTTCGGTCCGCATGCAACACATTCTCCAGCCCCTCTTACATCTCCAAGTCAGACGCTGACCCCTGCGGGCCTTGTTCATCACAATCATTAACCTCCTGACGCCCTTGGGGACATCCAGGCATTTAAGCCTGTGGGCGACGGCACCCGTGTAGCCCAGCTGACAGTGAACAGACGTGGGCACAGAGGGAGCAGGGAGCCCTGCCTGAGTGTGCTATTGATCTGTCTGGATTACGACCCCTTGTCTGTGGGGGCATCTCCGTCAGCTGACAGATTATTACCGGATTTGCTGGGGTTTTGGCCACACCAAAGACTCCCTGCACAATAACTGTGTTTGGCAGAAATGTATAATATCATACTATGGAGATTAGAGGGAGATATAAACTACAATGAAAAATAATTAATTCATCAAGCTTACACATTTTCGCCTGTCTATCTATCTTTCAGTCTTTCACTGTATCTGTCAATCAGTCTATGAATCATTCTATCGATTGGTCTATCAATCATTTTAACAGCCATCATTCTATAAATGCCATCAAGTTTTAACACACTTCCAGTTTCAATTATATATAATATAATATATTTTATTCCTGCAATGGAAAGTTAAATTTTCAGCATCGTTACTCCTGTCTTCAGTGTCGCAGAAATCAATAATATTTTGTGTGATTAACCTGTGATTTATTTATTTTTTTTATAGAAAGGTATTAAAAACAGCATTAATTTGAAATATAAATATTTTGTAACATTATAAATGTCTTTACTGTCACATTCTATCTATCAACATTCATTTTATCAATTGGTCTATCATTTAACGTTCTATCAACCATTTTATCCATTGGTCTATTAGTCATTTTTCTGTCTTTCTATCAGTTGTTCTATCAGTCATTCTATAAAGCATTCTATATTTCTTTCTATCAACCATCAGTCAATCCATCTATTAGTCATTCTATCAATTGGTTCTTTCATTCGTTCTATTTATCATTCTTTGAATCGGTCTACCAGTCGTTCAATAAATCATTCTCTATGTTGTTTTATCAATCTATCTATCATTCTATCAATCAGTCTGTCCATCAATCTATTAGTTCTATCGATTGGCCTATCAATCGTTCTATCGATCGGTCTATTATTCATTGTATCACTCGGTCTATCAACCCCCGGTCTATCAGTCATTATATCAGTTGTTTTATCAATCGATTGCTCTGTTGGTCTCAATTATTATATCAATAGGTCTATCTATCGGTCTGTCTATCTATCTCTGTTGTGCTGCTGTTCTTCTTGAATTTTAGAACAGTACAAGAGGGATTCATGGAATCGACTGAATCTCTTTTCTCATTTTTTCTGTTTGGCCCAATTAATTAATGAGGTTGAAACTCTGCCTGTTAAATTTTTCATATTGTGGTGTTGTGATACGGCTCTCAACTATTGGGAATAAAACTGACAGTTGGTTATGTTCATATCTATAGAGATTTGTCACAGTTAGGACTGTCGATAGATTAAATCATAAAAATGCATACAATTAAATAATAATAGTACTAATAGTAATTATCATCATCATCATCATCAAATTCCTTTTCCTTTTCCTCTTCCTTTTCTTTTTGTATAGTATGTTTGGATAGTTACATAATTTCATGAAAATGTGTTGCAAGGTACTCAGAGTACGCAAGCTAAATTCAAGAAGTGCATGCTGTGAATTAAACTCGATATCAATGAACGTAGTGTAGAACATCAGTAAGAACATCTACATTTGCTTCAGGATTACTAGCTTTTATTTATATGATGGTTCAGGTCGTAGTGTTGTTTATTATGGAGATGCATTGAAGGGACTTTAAATTACCGTAGTAAAGGTCTGTTCTCTTGCACTAATGTGATCACTTCTACAGGTTGCTTTCAAAATCTTGGTAATCTTGTCTCTTGTCAGGTACCTGTGGGAGGCATTTGCCTTCAATCTGATTCACAGCGTCCACAGCTTTTAGTCATGCTATGTGTAATTTAACAATTTATTCAAGAATGAAAATAGAAATAGAGATAATGCTGTGAAATACCACACTTAGTTGCAGCCCATATAAGAATGATGTTCATCAACTTTCACTGCATTAGCAAACTGGGTTGTACTTTATTTTACAGTATGTACACTTTTGTGTACTTCCAGTGTACGAAAGTACTGGAAATATAATGTGTCTACATAGGATAAGGTTGAGTTATCATCTAGTTATTGTACACACTAATTAAAGTAAATACACTCATAACATGACTGTAATATAAAGCACTTAAGGAGTGTAAAATCAAGTAAGCATATACAGCATATACAGTATATATATATATATATATATATATATATCATAAGTTAACTTTGAGAGTGAAAGTTAAGTAAAGCCATGGCCTTCAACCACATTGTCATCATAAAATAAGTTCATTTTTTGGCTGTTGCCGTTCTATACCGCTGTAAAAGATCAATCTGTGCAATATTTATGCTATGCCTGTCTGTAGATGAAATCAGACTGCCCTTTCACCACCGTTCATTTCAACTCCTCCACAGTTCATTTCACTTCTGTTCATTTCTTAAGGTCACTTGAGCCATCTGATCGAGTGAAAAAATGAATCAGCCGGTGAAATTATTAACGCAGACCTCGCGAACAAACTTCTTCAGCGTTTTCGCTGCATCTTTTATGATTAATTCGCATGGTGTCAGCCCTTGCACAAACCGGTATGTTGCTTTCTGATGATTCACTGGAATCATTAGCAAGTGAATACTGAACAGCGGCGTTTACAGCACTTTGTGGCGGTGCTACGGCGGCAGCTGAGATATTTTAGAGAATATTATGATACATTATGAAGAAATTACTGTTTGCTTCCATGCCTAGATTGAACATATCTCTCACAACATTCACTTGTAACCATTGTGCTGCTGTACTGCATGTAGGTTTTGTGATTTGATTTGCATGATTCAGTATATCAATGTGAGATATGAATATGAAGTATTCAGTTTGCATGTATCTTTCTGAATGCACTGAATTTTCAAAACTGTTATGATATATCAATGAGCACGTCCTTCTAAACTCTTTAACACAGCTATTAGCAACACTTGATGCACAGGATGCCGGTTTTCTCTCCTTTTATGCAAGGTAATATTCCTGTAGTACAAATATGATGCCAAGGTCATGATTTTGATTCTGAAGGAATGCATACAATGATAAAATGTGCAGCTTGAATGCAGTGCACATGTATACAGTTTGCAAGTCCACTTCACTTTGGATTAAAGTGTTTGCCACATGAAAGGCTGAAGATGCTTTTGAACCTTAAACTGACCAGTTCTATAAACATTCTGAATTACGAAAGGATAATAATTAATAAGCTAATCAATATGAAATAAAAAAAAAATACAATGCAATTCAATTAGACGTATTATGCTTACACGTTTATTTTAAGGTCAGTGTGTAATGGTTGATGAAGTGTCTGGATGATGGGTGAGAATGTATTTTTTTCACACTTCATGCATGTATTTGAGGTGTGTATGAAGTATATCGGTGGGACTCAATAAATATTTTGTAACATTATAAATGTCTTTACTGTCACTTAACTATCAATGTTATGTGTCCTTGCTAAATAAAAGTGAATGATTTAAAAAAATGTCTTTTGAAAGTAAGAAATATAAAGCAATACTTTTAAAACGGCAGAACTTAATTTATAAGTTAACTTTGAGAGTGAAAGTTAAGTAAAGCCATGGCCTTCAACCACATTTCAATCATTGTCTAAGTTCATTTTTTGGCTGTTGCCGTTCTATACCGCTGTAAAAGATCAATCTGTGCAATATTTATGCTATGCCTGTCTGTAGATGAAATCAGACTGCCCTTTCACCACCGTTCATTTCAACTCCTCCACAGTTCATTTCACTTCTGTTCATTTCTTAAGGTCACTTGAGCCATCTGATCGAGTGAAAAAATGAATCAGCCGGTGAAATTATTAACGCAGACCTCGCGAACAAACTTCTTCAGCGTTTTCGCTGCATCTTTTATGATTAATTCGCATGGTGTCAGCCCTTGCACAAACCGGTATGTTGCTTTCTGATGATTCACTGGAATCATTAGCAAGTGAATACTGAACAGCGGCGTGATTCACTTCGCAGCGACTACAGACGTGGGTTTTCTTCGGCTCCTGAGCAGCTCCAGAGGTTGCCAGATCCATCAGGAGTGCAGACTCCTCATATCGTCTCCAATTGGGCACCCGCTCCCATGGGCATCCACACACAGGCACACAGGGGGCCAAAACAAAACCCTCCCAGCCAGCCCTCGATATCTTTTTCTCTCTCGACACAATCCAAACGCCTCTCCGCTATGTTCTGTGAAAGAAACCGAGCATATCTGCAGATTCTGGGTGGTTAACTCTTCACATCGAGAGGCCCCTTGCTGTCGGGCCCCCCGCTCGACACAGCGGCACGTGAAGACGTGACTTTGCGCCGCGTCTCTGCCCACTCACAGCGCTCGGCCTCTGCCAGCTTCCCCCGGGGCTCTCGCCTTACCAGCTCTCCCTCTGAGACCCTCTGTTAGCCATCCAATTCATTCCTCCCGGAGTCCTGAAACACTGCTGTCTGTTTACTTCAGGATTACGGCTTTTGTATGTTTCAAATGTGACAGCTGCTTCATTCATCTCCCAAGTGTGGAGGCCATGAGATAAGACAGATATGGCTTTACAGTCTTTCTCTCTCAGAGTAAATCCTTTTTAAATCTTCTATTTTACTCCCTTTCTTTCTTCTTTTCTCTGCCTTACAATTACAGCATTTTGTGGCGGTGCTACGGCGGCAGCTGATATTTTAGAGAATATTATGATATATTATGAAGAAATTACTGTTTGCTTCCATGCCTAGATTGAACATATCTCTCACAACATTCACTTGTAACCATTGTGCTGCTGTACTGCATGTAGGTTTTGTGATTTGATTTGCATGATTCAGTATATCAATGTGAGATATGAATATGAAGTATTCAGTTTGCATGTATCTTTCTGAATGCACTGAATTTTCAAAACTGTTATGATATATCAATGAGCACGTCCTTCTAAACTCTTTAACACAGCTATTAGCAACACTTGATGCACAGGATGCCGGTTTTCTCTCCTTTTATGCAAGGTAATATTCCTGTAGTACAAATATGATGCCAAGGTCATGATTTTGATTCTGAAGGAATGCATACAATGATAAAATGTGCAGCTTTAATGCAGTGCACATGTATACAGTTTGCAAGTCCACTTCACTTTGGATTAAAGTGTTTGCCACATGAAAGGCTGAAGATGCTTTTGAACCTTAAACTGACCAGTTCTATAAACATTCTGAATTACGAAAGGATAATAATTAATAAGCTAATCAATATGAAATAAAAAAAAAATACAATGCAATTCAATTAGACGTATTATGCTTACACGTTTATTTTAAGGTCAGTGTGTAATGGTTGATGAAGTGTCTGGATGATGGGTGAGAATGTATTTTTTTCACACTTCATGCATGTATTTGAGGTGTGTATGAAGTATATCGGTGGGACTCAATATGCTTCATAGAGCATGATGCTGACAACATCACAGGTTCAGTTCCCAGGGAGTGCAGTAAGTGTATTTTGATAACAGTTTGCTAAATATAATAAATAAGCCAATGTGTTTCGGTGGTTTTAGTAGTAACATTAACTACTGTGTCAAGTTGAGTGCTGGCAAAGAAAAGTGTGTTTTGGAAAAGTGTTCTCAGAACTGAGAAATGCATATCAAGTATTATTAACCCTTGTGCTGTGCTGAAAATCCATTACCTAATTTGGTGTCAGTCAAAAATGACCAGCCATTTAATTTAAATTGCTTATAAATCTCTCATTGTGTGATATTATCACCAAATCTTGGATTCAGGTTTTTGTCAGCCTGCTTTCTTTCAATTTCTGATAAAAAAAATAAATAAAAAATAAAAGTAAATAAATAAATAAATTTTGGCAGTGCTTACTCAAAAAAACTGAAGTGCATAAACTCAGATTAATGAAGCCAGTCAGTTCCAAAAAGAAAGAGAAAGCATGTGCTAATTTAAAGATAACAAGTTGATTAAAAAAAATGATTCCAAGATTTAGTGATATATCATAATGTCAACTTAAGAAATCTGTTTTTTGTAGGCTGGTAATTTTTGACCAGGAACACCAAAAGTGTAAAAAAACAAAACAAAAGTCCTATTTTTGCATTAAGCATTTTAGTCCAGTGCGATTTAAAATTAGCTAGCATTTTCAGGAAAAAAATTAAATCCTGTCCTGGTCAAAATGAAAAGAACACGACATGAGGGTTAAATATATATATAAACATTGGAGACTGATATTTCCTCTAATGGAAATCTGATGAAATGGCCTCTCGTGAAATCTTCATTTAACAACACTAATCAAGATTAATTTGAGAGGTCTGAAACTCTGTGGCCTTGGCAACATTTTCTAAAAAAGCATTTTTCATCATCTCAGAAATATTGTGGAAGTGAAGCTTTACATATCAACTTAACCCTGACAAAAGTAGCAGTTTGGAACAAATCAATCATAATTTGTCATATTAAATGATGACTTGATTTAACCCTCATAGTCTATTGACATTAACTAAAAGGCTTTAATAATAGAGATTTCAAAATAATCATAATTTTCCCATCAAATTCAATGTTATACAATAAAGCAGACATGCAAATTTAACAAAAGTGATCGTTTTGAGATACACACACATATATATATATATATATATATATGTATATATGTGTGTTATTGTTAAGTTATTAAAAATATTCATTAAAAATAATCAGAATCTTGCAAGTAAAATAGTTAATTAGGCTGTTTATGGTTGCCAAGCGACATATTGTGCTGCTGTATTAAAATAAACTGTGAGGTCACGCGCAAGTTCATCTGCATTTTATACTGCTCGTCCAATTAGAATTCAGAGTCTGAACTCTCCGTTTAAAGGATGCTAATGTGATGAAGCCGCACTTTCAACAGGCAGAAGAACTTGGGAAAAATAGGGTAGATGGTCTCAGAATCCTCCAGCGACTGTTGAGTTTTACAATAACGTCAGTTCACAGCTTTTTACAGCTTACGTTTCTTGTGACAAATATAGCGTGAAGTGAGCCAGTAAATCTTCAGAGTTTATACAGCTCTCTAAAGAGGTGACAGACTGGGGCAAATCTATTCTTCTTGATGAGGAAGTTTTAAACAGGGCCGTGATAATCAGCAGAGTGCTGGCGCTCTCTCATCAGTTAATGCCGCACAATGAAAGAGCATTAGCCGACATCACAGCACAGAGCTGTGTATCTCCAAACATCAGCCTTCATCTCTCACACCGACAGCATGATTAGAAGAGAAGAGGCAGATTACTGTCAGATTTGTACCTGTCCGTGCCCCGTCACATTGTCATCTTTCTTTCTTTCTCTCTTCCTCCTTCTCCTCTCTCGTTCTCGGAGAATGGGTATGATGACATGTGAAAAAATCCTTAAAGGCTGGTAAATATTTTCATGTTTCAAAACCTGTTTATGAATAAAAAATAAAAATAAAATTTAAAAAAAAGTGTGCGCCACTAATTTAAATAAATAAATAGCCATTTTACTAAAATACACATAAAATAGCACTTTTTCCCTGTTTGTTTGTTTATTTATTTATTTACTTGCTTGCTTGCTTGCTTACTTACTTATAAAATTAAATAAAATTAAATAAAATTAAATAAATTTTCCAACCATGCATTTATTCAAATTGGGGATAATTTCTTTTGGAACCTTTTTTGGAGTATAAATACTTTTTTAATGTTTTTTTTCTTCCATATTTGTTTATTTTCACGTGTTTATTATTATTATTATTATTATTATTATTATTATTATTACAATTATTATTAGTAGTAGTAGTAGTACAATTATTATTATTATTATTATTATTGTTGTTGTTGTTGTCCCCCAGACAATTATATTTAATAAAAATAAACTGTTAACACAAAACATTTAGCTTTTTGTTATTTTATTTTCTCTTTCATTTTCCATGGACCTTCTATCACCACCTTGGCCCCAGTTTACAGCATCAGATCTTACAGAATCAGAATCTTCTTGTTTTAATGTAAAAAAAAAAAAAAACTTTTATAACTTGAGAGACTGTTTAAAAAAACAGCAAATTGTCAGGCCACTTACTGTGGGAAGTATAATAAGAAATTATTGTGAACTACCTGAATCTGTAGCAGCTGAAGATGTTATTTTTAACAAACGGGAATCCTAAGGGGAGTAATTTTCCTTTGTTACCGGGACGAGAGGGAAATAAGTTTGGTATTAGTGCAAAAATAACACAATTATGAAGATATTAGTACGTAAGCCACATCCTTTACATTACTTTCAGGAAGCGCTTTATTTTCTTACAGACCGAAGAGGAATTTAGCGTTGGGAAAAACAAATTAAAGAACTCTGCTTCCTTCCAAAACAAGAATTATTAAGGACTAACCAAGCAAATTAAGGAAGCGTTTATGTGCGAGCTGAAACCCCTTTCCCTCTCTCAATCTCTCTTTTGAAAAAGGAGGGAACGGTTCCCTGGAGGAGTGGCCCGTCCCGAAGGCCTGCTGAGACTGATGTCTGCTTCCCAGCTGTGCTGATTCACTCCCCAGGCTCTCGGCAAGGCCGTGACGGGGCCGATTACTCAGGCACCTTCTCCTCACGGCACCAAATCACTTTGGCCCAGTGGGACGTCCATTAGTGCGTCGCCTCAAAGAGTCACACCATCGTGCTCGCTCTCGCTCTTGTTACCTCAGGTTCTAATTGCCGTGCTGACAAACAGACAGTGAAGAGAGACTGGAGGAGAGAGAATAAAATGAGCGGATTTGCTCTTTGTCCTTCATTCTCCCTATCCAGCCAACTGTTTGCATAGCTTAGCTGACAATATGTGCGTCTGCTCAGCCGAGGGCGGAGGAGGTATTTATAGGGACTCCGTAATTGAAAGTGATGATCTTTCATTCAAACGTGCAATCATATCATAATTAATTATTCATGACACACTGCTCAGTCAATAAGAGAACAGATGATAACATTAAAACTTTTTTTCTGAATAGCATGCATATTATTTTCCTGGTATCTGATCGTTTTCCTGGTATCTGATCGTTTTCCTGGTATCTGTCACAGAAAAAGGTCTTGTGAGAAATCACACCTGTTTTTGTTGAAGTGCTAAAAAAAAAAAAAGAGTAGGGACAAAATTGTATCAAATAGTAAATTAAAAAATATATATTATATTATATTATATTATTACAATTATGTAATCTTTTTTTAATATTATGTAATCTTTTTTGTAAAGCACTTTTCACAATATTTATTGATTCAGTATCAGTGTTGCAGAGTTAAATAAATAGTTAAGCCTAAAATTGAACATTTTATCATCATTTACTCACCCTAATGTTACTCCAACCCTTCTGTTGAATGCAAAATATATTTTGAAGAATGTAGGTAACCAAACATTTGCTGGTTATTGAGTTCGGAAGTTTCAGAAGTTTGAAAGAAAGTTCGAAAGTTCAAAAGTTCGAAAGTTTGAAAGTTCGAAAGAAAGAAAGAAAGAAAGAAAGAAAGAAAGAGTCATTGGCTACCATCAACTGTTTGGTTACCTTTTTTTTTTCCCTAAAATATATTCTATTGTGTTTAACAAAAGAATTAAATTGATGCAAGTTTATGTAGGGTTTTTCAACTCAAAAAGGGAAATATTTATGACGAATTATAACTGGTTATGATTCATAATAAATATTTAGATTGTTTGAAACCCCACATGAAGGTGCGAGTGGTGAAACTGTTTAGCATCTCTTTGAGAGTGGGGGGGAACCATTTGACATTTAGTACCCATATAAGTGTGACGTCTGGGACCAGGACTGTAATTTATATGCAAATGTCAAAAGCTAAAAGGGTCTTCTTAAACCATAAAACCCCAAAAATCATGCATGATCCTACGCAGACGCTACATTTAGAACAACTTAAGGATGAGTAAAGGATGCCAGAATTTTAATTTTGGGGTCAACTATCCCTCTAATATCATTATACAGCTCAGTTCTTTGGGTTGTTAAAATGTTTTTCACGTAAAAAAAAATAAATAAATTGGTTGACTGAAGGTTCTTTGGGGAACCAAAATGGTTCTTTGATGACATTCCATCAAAAACACCCATTTGAAACCTTTATTTTTCATACCGTAAGAAAAGCATTTCAAACTACTGAAAAGTAGCTACAAATAAACAGCCCACCCTGAGTTTGTGCTGTCTCATTGTTGGCTGAAGGCGTGCACCCTGAACGTCAGACGGGCTGATTGATATCTGGTCATGCTGGGACGAGAACACTCCATCACGCAGCCTGTGACACTGTGCCGCTCAAATTCTTTCATCTATTACGGCGAGGGAAATTAGCTTTCCACACTCAAATCCACTGTATTTCAGGGGATTAACACGGCAGAGCCGGAGCGCCGAGATGGCATTAGTACCTGATTCCAACTGGATCAATTTCTTATGTGTGTTCACGCAGGAAAAGCTTTGCTCGCTTAAAAACTAGAGCTGCAAACTTTACTTTCCGTTTTCAGTGGACCATCATAGCAAATGGAATTGTTTTTCGACCCAAGGACAGGAATGCAAAAAGAAAACAGCAAAACGAACGTCAGAAGATGAGAATATATATATATATATATATATAATGTATGTTTAGAGCATTTATTGCTGTTAAACCCAATGGCATGTTTCTCCTGTCAGAATATATGCTTTGAAGATGGATGCCGGCAATGTTGTTTTGGAGTTTCATAAAACATATTATGTGTGGTTTGTTTTTATTACTTTTGGAGTTTACTGTAAATAAGCTGACACGTGTGACAATTTCACCTCCAGGTGAATAGAGATGCTCCCACAGATAGAGACCCTCATGAGCAAGGTCACATCACAAGAGCGTAGGAGAACGCAAGCAAACGCAGGTGTGAAAGAGAGAGATAAAGGGAGGAGATCGCATGTGTGTGTGGTTGTGTTTGGGTGGAGAACTGTATACCAATTTCACTAGACTGTAAAGCTGCGTGTGACCATAAAGCAGGGTGCGAAATATATCTGACCCTCCTAAAGAAGGCTTGATCCCCACCCCCACCCACACCCCGCCCCGTTGGATGTCAAAACTAGGTGTAGGGAGGTCAGATATAAGCTTTACTTGTAAACATAAATATACATTTCTGTAGTTCTGCATGATTTTAAATTATAATTTTGGCCACCCCTAAAATGGGTCACACCATTGACATTACCTAAGCGGTTAAAGGACATTCATTCAAGGACTTGCATTTATGGCTTGGACAGCAAGTACAGTTCAGTGTATATAATGCAGTTGAGTGATCAAGTTTACCATCTTTAATCTAATGCTGTTGAACTGAATGTATGAAGCAAACTGTTGCTAAAAGAACCACAACATTAACAACAACACTAAAATAAGAGCATGTGATTTATCTGTCAGATGTTGCTATTTAGTTAATAGTATAGGATTAGTAGTTTATATGCATTATATTCACTTTAAAATAATAAACAAATAAATACAAATTAAAATAAAAAATCACCCATTTCAACCAAGTCAGTTGCTGCCTTAATTTTAAGCACAATCAACTCGGTTGTATAAATCAACTTTATATTATGGCTTAACTGACTTAAATACTCAAGTTGAATCTCATAGAACTTATAAAATAAAATTAATATATAAACATAAGTTGCATTTTGTTTACAGTGTAGGGTCTATGGATGCATTGTAGCCTATGATTGTTGTTTGTTATGAATTAACATTACACAATAGTTAACTTGAATTAGTCAACAGTATAGAGTATTTTAAATTTGTCTTGCAAATTTCTACCATTTCCTTTTTATTATTACAATAAAGGGTAACATTTTACATTTTGCAAACTTACAATGGAAAAAAAAAAGTAATTGTAAAAAAAGTCAAATCACGTATTAATCTTAGTTAATGTTAATTTCAAAATTGTGTCTGTAAATATTATTTAACAGACACGAGTTAACATGAACTAACATTAACTAAGATGAATAAACATTGTAACAAACGTATTGCTCATTGTTGGTTAATAGTATGCATTATCTAATGTTAACAAATGGGACCTTATTGTAAAGGGTTGCCAAATAAAGTGATGTATAACATTAATATGAACTAATATCATCTACAAATGAGCAAACATGTTAAATTGACATTTACAAATTAAACAATAAAAATGTAAAATAATAATAATAATAATAATAATAATAATAATATCATGTTAGTTTAATTTAAAATTAAGTAACTGTGTAATTGCACCCTGCCAATGAAGGTATATTGCATGTTAAAAATGGTCAGTTTTGCTCAAAATATTCCAGAATAAGTCATTATTCACTATTAGCCATCCTCACCACTGAGCTGTTTCACTCAAGAACCTTTGTGACTGTCTGGATCATTGATTCAGTGATATTATCTGTCAGAATGATTGTCTAAACTAATTCATTCAAAAGATCAAATTCAAAATAATGATTTTGTCACAAAAACGAAGGAAAACACAAGCAAGCAGGTGGGTTTTGTATGCGAAAAAGAGCGATAAAGGGAGGAGATTACATGTATGCATGGTTGTGTTTATAAAAATATTAAAATTGGTCAAATTTGCTCTATATATTACAGAATAAGTCATTATTCACTAGTAACCATCTGCTTTTACTGAGCGGTAACCTCAAGAACCTGTGTGCCTGTCTGAATCATTGAGCCAGTCAGTTGAATTTGAAAATCAAATCTGTCAGACTGATTTTCAGAATAACCGATAAATTCTAAAATATCCAACTCAAAATAATGATTCCTACATACAAGCCTAGGAGAATTCAGGAGGGTTTTGTGTGCAAAAGAGAGAGAAAACGGAGGATATTACATGTATATGGTTGAGTTTGGTTGGAGAGCCGTATATTGATTTCATCAAGACTATAAAGGTGCATGTGACCTCTGTGTGGGTCACTGTATTGGTAGCTGTGGGCACATTGATTTCCTGGCAAAAGAAACAAATTACTTTATGCATACGACATTTGAAAAGAACCCCAAGATATGTGTTTTTCAGGAAAAAAGCATAGTGGAAATATACGTATATGCTGTAACACCCTGAAGCGTGACCCAAACAACATGCTGGTTGTTTTTGCCTTAAGTCACATTAACTTGAAGTACAACCAGCCTAGCAACAATTCTTCCCAGAGAACATTTATCTGTTCTCATGTTTAAAAATGTGATTTTGACCATCTGCGTCCTAACACATGCCAATGCCCATCAAACCTGTGATGCGTTACATATGGACCGGAGGGTTCGATCCTGTGCTCGCTTTCGCAAATCGCAACGGATGAAGCAGAGTTATATTTAGCTGTTATTTGTGTGAAGCTGCTAAAATACTGCCATCCTATACAGTGAGTCACTAGTAAATAAGTTTGAACATGGAGTCAAGGAGACGAGCCAGACAGAGCAGGCAGGAGTCTTTAACATTCACGCCAACAGAGCCAAGGTCAAACGCTGCCAAGATCTCCCTGGATCAGTTTATTCAATAAATCCACAGGTAATGTCTTTGCTTGTAACTGTGATTTTAATATTTGATGGGAAAAGTCAAATAAACTGTAATAAATATTATGAAAACAAAGTTAAAATGGAATTCTGTCTTTAATTCGACCTCATGTCGTTCCAAACCTTTGACTGACTTTCTTGCATGAGACACAAAAAGGAGAAATTTTGAATAATGTGCTGCTTTTGCTTTCCATAACATTACAGATAAAGAAACTGAAGCTTTCAAGGCTGCAAAAGCACATACATGTATATTAAAAGTGGTCAAATTTGCTTAATATATTCCAGAATAAGTCATTATTCACTAATAGGCGTCTGCTCCACCGAGCTGTTAGCTGGATCTGAACCTGAGCTGAATCATTGACTCAGTGATTTGAATTGGAGTTCAACTAATTGAAAGGATCCAACTCAAAACCATTTTGCTCACAAATGAAACTGGCCTATTCTCATTTTACTGAATCATTTTGGTTGTTCCTCACACGAAGCTACTGCATGACTTTGAATGAAGTGCATGAGTCATATGAAAGACTGTTATGATACTTTTATGGTGCCTTTGCATACTTTTTGAAGCAACTGGCACATTCTTCGAAATATATTGATTTGTTTTTCACAGATTTGTTCCAGATACAGAATATATAATTATATATAAGAATATAAATTTGTTTTTATACAGTGGCTCAGGTAGAGCATTGCGTTAGCAGCGTAAAAGGTCACAGGTTCGATTCCCAGGGAACACACATACTGGTAAAAACTGTATAGCCTGGATGCACTGTAAGTCACTTTGGATAAAAGTGCCTGCTAAATGCATAAATTAGAAATTAAATTAAATTACAGATTTGGAATGACATGAGGGTGAGTAAATGACAGTTCAGGTTAATTGGATAAAAATTGCTGTGGTGTCATCATCTTGCATATTTTGCAACACTTTTAAAGTAAAATGTCCAGTGAGTGTCCATAAAAGTGCGTTCAGTTCTAAATGAAAGAGATGAAAATGCATCTGGCAGCATTTCATTTCAGCGGATACTGCTTATATCACGGCAGTTCAGAAATTAAATATCTGGTGCATGGCGTTAAAAGATTAATGCATTAGAAACGCACCACCTACACTAAACCTAGCCAATAGTGTTACCAAAAGCAAATGTGAGATAAAACACATTTGCTGATGCAACCACGTCATGTTATCTTGCTTACAAATCTTTGAGCTCTTTTATCGTGACTCGTGCTTCACAGGACTCGTACCCTGCGGTCCGTATCACAAGAGTAATGTTGTACCGGGTGCGCCACTGAGCAAGTTTACTGCATCAGAAAAGTCAATAAAATGAAGCTGCTTATGTGATGCAAATGACAAAATGTATTAGTATGCAAGTCATGCACAGTGTAAAAGTGTTTTGAGGTTGTGACATAGTGTGACAGGAACTGTACAAAAACAAGTCTTCATTAACTGATAGTCTACAGTACTTCTGTAATTGTAATTTGTGTGAAAAAAAAAAAAGTTATTTTGGTCGAAAATACAGTGAATTGCATATGTAAGTGTGTTTTGCAAAAAAAAAAAAGTAGCTTAAGCCTATGCTGGTAAATTATGTTTTTTTTAGGTGAACCGTTCTTTTAAAGGGGTCATATGATGCGATTTCAATTTTTCCTTTCTGTCATCGCACCGGCCTGACAGGGCATCATCACAGTATGGTGAGGGGCGTAACATTTCCGTCACACGCTTGAGTTATTCGGCCAATCACAACGCACTGGATAGCTGGCCAATCACAGCACACCTCGCTTTTCAGACCGATGAGCTTTGTAAAAATCGACATGTTTCAGAAAGGCGGGGCATAGAGGAGAAACAATAATGTACAGTATGTGGAAAATAATGTGTTTTTTGAACCTTAAACTGCATAAACACATTTCATTACACCAAATACACAAAATAATGTTCTTTTTAGCAACATCATATGACCCCTTTAAATGTTAAAAATTGTACCCATGTGGCCTAGGGGATTAGCATAAAGACACTGTAACCAGTTGTAATCATCAAACGTTGTCATGGATCCTAATGTACCTCAAATTAATTTTTAGCTTTGTGCTAGCTGCTAATGCAGTCTCTGATATGCAGTTTAGACTTAGATGCTCTTTAATCTGTGCAAGCCAAACCAGGATTGAACAAGGAAAATCAAATAAACAGATGGCAATCTCCTGAAATTAGAGTATAGCTGCTTCTTCCAAGTACCAAATTATATCAGCAGCTTTACTTTACCAGTGTTAAGCAGGACGACAAGCTGTTCTTTTATGTCACTAACATGTAATCCCTTGAAATGTATAATCTGTGCAAAAAACACCATCAAACTGATTAAGGTTTCATTTTAGTGAATGATTGTCGCTCTTAATTAATTGTGTTTAACAGCCCAATGAGGAATTAGTTTGATTTGTTTGTTATTCGGATGTCTTTTTCCACAAGGCACGAGGGAACGTCTGTGTGGATGTGTATGTAAATCTGCGTGCACTTGTCAGAGGCATGTATCTGTTTGTGTGTGTGTGTGTGTGTGTGAGTGGGTGTTTACATGACTGCTGTTGTTTTTGCCCTTCTCTGTGTAAATGCCAGTCAATCCCAGCTGAGCAGGCATTAGTCTGTGTCGAGCGCGGACCGCAGAGGGAGGGACGCCACAATACATGTCTGTTTTTAGGTGTTGCGCACAGGTGGCTCTCAGCTAGGGAATTCGGCTAATTAAGCGACGAAAACAGGATATGAATCCAAGCAATCCTAGGAGATCTGCCAAAGAGCTGGAGCTTTCAATGAAACCTAAACTATCTCACATAGTTCCCAGAATTCCATTTCCTGTACTCTGTCATTTTGAGGGTCGCAGGACTCCACTGCGGAATGAAATGCCTGGCATGTCACATTTCTGGAATATTCTGATGTGTTAGATGCATTATGAAGCTTCCAAATATATGAATGTAGTTATAATGAGGGAGAATGACAATGGAAGCCATTTCTCTGTCTCAGATTAGATGATAGATAGATAGATAGATAGATAGATATGAAAACATAAACCACTTGAAACTAATTACTTGAAATGAAACTATTAAAACTACTATTAAAACAAACTACTTGAAATAAACTAAACTTAACTAAAATTAAATATCATATTTAAGAAAAAATAATAATTTCAGTTATTAGTTGGCAACATTTCCCATTTTCATTTTAACTTGATGGAAAATAACTCAAATTAAAATGAAATAAAAATAATATAGGTATATAAACAATGATAAAAGTAACACAAAATCAACAAAATTACTAAAACTTCAACTAAAAGTAAAATTAAAATTGAAAAGATTAAAAATACTAATTAGTTTGAAATAAAAAAAAATACACTGCCAAAAAAAAAAAAAAAAAAAAAAATGGAAAAACTATTTTCACTCAGAAATTGCTAGTGAATTTTAAATCTCCCAAATAATTGCAAAGGAACAGCAAACAGACACATTTAAATAAATGTGAGATTTTGAAGTAGAAATTCTGAAATATAATTTTCTTGCAAAAAAAAAAAAAAGTAATATATAGTTGATGTGAGATACTGTACTGCTGCATTGTGAGACGTATTGCAAACACAAGAAATAAAGTCTTTATATTTTTTCACTCTGAAGCAGTGCTTCCATAAAATGCCTATCTTATAATCTAAAATTAAATAATAAAAAAAGCCTCAGAGACAAAACCACATCATTAATCACAAAACAACATACTAGTCTACAGAAATACCGAGAGAAATAATACTGATATAAATATATTTACAGATGGTTCACCATGAATATAAACATGAATCCATTATTGTAATGACATGTACCACATGACATCATCAAATCGTGTCTAATCTGCCGGCACTGATAACACACCATCAGGACAGAATGTAATCACACCTCAACTGCTCATCCCACAGCGCACACAACAACTGACTCATGAAATGACATCATTCATAGCATTTATTACGCGACTGCATAACACTTTTGAGGATCTGGGAGCACTGCGCTGAGCTGTTTCTATTTCCGGCACACAAATATGCCGGTTTTTCTTCTGCCCTGAGAGAGTGTGAAGGTGATTTGTGTGAACCGTCCCACCGCATTCCCCCTGACCCTCTACCATTTCACCCTGCTGCTGTCTGCCCTCTCCTGGCCTGTGCTGAGGATGCCCACCTGCCTGTGAAATGGAAACCATCCACTATTCGAGGCTGCACAGAAAACCATAAAATGTCAATTTTCTACTGTCTTCCCAGCTAACGGAGGTGTATTTGGATTGTTTTACGAGCAGTTAAATTACATGGCTATTTTCCTACTTCAACACAGCCTACAGTTATGAGTAAGTAATAGTTTTGTGACATACTCTCATGTTATAGAACTAAAGAAAGAGAAACAGTTATCACAGTATCACAAGATATTAAAATATTTTATTTAGTGCTGGACAATAACAAATCACATCACATCCATCAAATCCAAAATAAAAGTTTTTGTGTTCATAATAAATATATATATATGTATGTGTGTAGTGTGTGTGTGTGTGTGTGTGTGTGTGTGTGTGTATAGTGTGTATAAATACACAGAGAGGCATGTATATATTTAAGAAAAAATGTTATGTTTATATATTAAATATATTTATATATACTATATAGATTATATGAATATACATGTATACATGTAAATATATGTAAATAATTTCTAAATATATACTGTATGTGTGTCTTTATATATACATAATAAATATACACAGTACACACACATATATTATGTACACAAAAACGTTTATTTTGGATGCGATTAATTGTGATTAATCATTGCCCAGCACTAACTGTATTATCGTTATTATCATTATGTAATGTTGTGTTGCTGTTATTAGTTTTAACCAACTGGTGTTAAAACTAGTTCTTTAAATATTCCCTCTTAGTTTGATATTTTGTTTACATGTTGTTTTACTTTGTGTATGTTAATTGTGTATACTTAATGATGTAAAATAACTAAAACTGAAATAAAACAAAATAATAATAAAATAACTATATAGGCATATAAAAACTACTAAAAATGACAAAAAAAAATACACAAAATTACTAAATTGTCAACCAAAATGAAAATGGAAATAAATAAATAAACAAACAAACAAACTTAAAATGACAGGAAAAACTATGTATTGTTGCTGTTGTATTTACATTCGTTATTGGGGATTTTATTTTCCTTTCTATTTTTTTTTTCTTCTTCCTCTTTCCGGAAATGTGCTTAATGTGATAAAATCTAAATTAAGTCAAAAAGTCAGTAAAACCGAATCACCCTGACAAAATTAGGCTACATTTACATATAATTTATTTTTTTATGCATGCATTTCGCTTTTATCCAGTTACTGTAGACTTACTGTGTATTTATAGTATTTTTTTTTCAGTTTGTCTTTTGGAACTGGACATAATTTTTTTTTAAAAGCTCAAATCAGGTGCAGTTTTATTTTTACAGTGTACCATCACTGTACTATATGGTACCACCACAATACCTAAGGAAAGCGCAAGTAAGGTTTAGCCTTGATTTTGGGTGAAGCAAAAAAAAAAAAAAAAAAGTAAATGGTTTTCATTCCTGCACTCCTAAAGCAGTGGACTCTATTAGGAGCGCAGGACTGGATTAGAAAGCTAGGACAGGGCAGGAGGGCATCGCAGCACACAGGATATTCATGCAGACAAACTGGCAGGACTCCAGTGGCACATACCAAGCTGTGTCTGTGGTGGGAAACGATAAAATGGGTAAATGTGCAGGCAGCCAGATGACCACATGGTTGAGTGGTGAGCTTAGAAGGATTACAGACAGGGAAAATGTTCCGAGTTTACAGGGCAGAGGAGATGTTGCTTGTTGACATGCGGCAGGAATTACGCTCAGATTAGAGGTACAGCATACAGCCAAAGCGAAGCTTTATGGAAATAAAGCCAAAATAATGGTTCATGGAAATAAAGAAAAGCAAAAAGAGGATTAGAGCTTGAATCCTTTTACTCAAGACTTCTTAGGCAACTTTAATTTTGTTTTCACATTCAAAGCGAATTAATGCGAGACTTTGGAATCTGTGAGTCCTCGCATTTGTGCGCAGTGACATATTAGAACGTATCAGCGATAGCCAGGCTTTCAAGCAAGTTCTTGTCAAACATGTTGGATGAGTGCTTTCCACGGCAATGCTTACAAACTGTCCACTAAATATGTGTTAATGTCTAATTTCGTACCTCTTAACGCTCAAGTGCGACCTTTATGAAAATAGCCATGCGTCACTGCTCATCTCATCCCTCACACGCACACCACCCATCTGTGTTAGAGATGTCACAGTCCTAACGCTGGAGAAATCTTAATGTTCCACTTTCATGCACGGGGCTCACCTCAGCTAATGGCTAAGCTGCCGTGATCGCTTTGCATTCTCTGTGCTAAGCTCAATTCGCCATCGCCTCTCCAGCTCTGACAGGAGAGCTTTTTTTTCACCTCTCCCATCTCTGCGCGCCATTCCAAAACGGGAGCATCCACATAAATACATGCGCACAAATGGGCATGGGCACAGCCAAGCTGCCTTTGTTTCCCCAACCCAATTTGTTCCTGCCAATATCGGTCTGATGGATGGCTTTTTATTATCATGCCATGGCGACAGATTGAAAGATTTCCTTGCCGTTGCCATGCTTTTGTGTGTGCAGCAACATTTGCCCTGGATTTAATCAAAAGCAAGCAGACACGCACACATTCGTACACGCCACACACTCACACAGAGTGATGGAATTGGCAAAAATTCGCATGGATCAGAGAGAGACAGAGAACATGAAAAAGTGGAAAGGGGAGAGAGAGCTTGGAAATGGGGAGGGCAAAGACCTTGAGCTCCAAGTGATGATTTTCTGCTGCCCTTCACATCAGAAACAAAACAGATTGAGTATACGGTGACCATTATCCAGGCACAGTACCCGTTTTTGGTGGCCTATCTACCAAAAAATGTCCCGTTTTTTTTTTATTGTGCACTCAAAATGGCTTGTAAAGTGAAATGTAATTTGACAAGAAAGGTCACACAGCAGAGTTGCAGGTTCTGCTTCAGTCATGTGGTGTTTATATTGACCAACAGAGGGCACAGTTTGATTGACAGGCAATCTGACCGATCATAACGCTGAATCTGCCATTTTGTCCGACAAACAAACCAGACAAGAGAGTAGATTAACGTCGGTGGACTTGAACTTGAAAAAATGGAGTGTATTGACCACCTTCTGATGTTCATTCACGTTTATTTCATGCTATAACTTATAAAGAGAAAGAGATGATCTGGGAGGAAGGACTCCTTTGTGTAAGCCCACACAGCCTTAAAGCTTTCGGATACATTTTATAACGTGCGTTTGAGTATCTTCATGCACTCGTACCAAAACGGGGCTACAATTTATCTGTCTGGTGTAGGTTGTGTGGGTGTAGGTGCTTTGTGAAAACTGGGCCACAGTGATGACAGCGCTCATATAGTGTAATAATAACGTTATCCAGTGCAAAAAGAGGGAGAATGAAAACAAGAGTAAATCAAATTTGTACGGTCCGCAGAGAAAATACTTAAACTCTGAATTCCTTTCCACTAGCTTTGCCGGTTTTGTCTTAATTTTCTCACAAGTGGGACAAAGATGAGAGTTCAGTTTTCAAAGTGAGGTTCCTCATCACTATGATACTCACGTGACTTGATATATCGCTATGCTGATTTGGAATTCATATTGTTGTTGTACGCTTTTTTGCCCACAGCATCAAGGTATAGGGAATAGAAGTAAATAAGAGAAAACTCCTTAAATTTATCAATAGACTTTTCTACTACTGTCCAAAAGAAAGAGAGAGATGAAATACTTTTAAATGCATTAGCTACATGTTTTCAAGTGCAATTTCTCCACACGTGTGAGTTATGGACACTGAAGGAATTTGACTCTTATCAAACAGTCAGTTGAATGTGCAATCGATGAATGGATGTTAGATTGTGAGTCAGTGAATCAATCAGTCTGTCAAACATATTTGATTTGGTTTGATTTAATCGATCAGTCAATCAAACGTTCACTCAGTTGTTCAAACAGGCAATCAAACATTCTTTCTTTTAAGGATTCAAGGATTCAAAGCATTTATTGTCATATGCCCAGTGAGGAAAACAAGTTTCCCTGAGCAATGAAATTCTTACTTTGCTGTCCACAATGAATGCCAAGACAGTGCAAAACTATACACACACATACACAAACTATACACACATACATACGCAATGTAAGAAACATAATAATAAAAACTATGCTGCAGTAGTAGGAATAAAGACTATGAAAAAAAAAATAGAAATATAGACTATGTGTATCTATATATGCGAGTATAGAGTAGAAATATAGAATGTGAAAATAGAAATATAGACTATGTATATGGTATCTATATATGCGAATGTACAGTATTAACTTATGTGCAAAAAACAATAGTGCAGTAAC
>NW_015648010.1:454323-470588 GCF_001515625.1 Sinocyclocheilus rhinocerous
AGTGAATTCAGTGCCTACGTTCAGAATATTTCAGTAGCATACCACCTTTACTGTTTCTAAAGTATGCATTTGCAATCTATGCCTTTCTTGTATAATAATTTGCTGTATAACGTTAGATGTTTGTGTGCAAAATACCACTTTTGCTCAAATTGAGCCTGCATAGAATATCGTATCTCACAATGCAAAGTGCTCTACTTAACCTTTAATTTCAAGTGAACTAAAAATAAAAACAGCCACAATATTACTATAATGACTCTATTTTGATCGTTTTTTTTTTTTTTTTACAAATTCAGTTCATTTAAACAGTTTCAGTCAATATTTACAATATGATAACTTAACAACTTATTTACGTACTTACATTTTGACACATTGAATATGTTCCAGATTTTATAATTGGCCAGTTTAATGCCGATAATATTAAGTATACACACATATCAGTGTTTATTTTGAAGTAATACATAAGTACATTATCCATTAATTTCACGCACATTTCCATTAGCCCTAAATACAACACAACGCAGTGCAAAATACATATAAAACACCAATAAAAAAATAAATATAGAAAATTCCTTAATTATAATAAAGTACACGTGTGTCTATTTTTACAGATTGTTTTTGTTTTCTTTCCACTGAAATTAATAACAATTAATTGCATAACATTCTGAAAAAGCCCCATTGTGATTCCTTTATGAAAAATAACCATGGTTGTATTACAGTAAAATTGTAGTAACCATGGTGTTTTGGCGTATTGATTATAATTTCTATAACCACAGTTTTATTACAAATGTAATGGTTAAACTATGGTTAGTGTAGCAAAACCATGGTTAGTTTGTGGTTACCATGGTGTTTTGGTTTCCTTTGTATTTGTTTTTATTTTCTTAAGGGTTGACCACACAATTCGACCACTGATGTGTTTCGTCAAAAAATAACAAGATGATCTTATTTGAACATCACAGATAGTAGACACTGTTCATCTGGACGGTGACTAGTGAGCGATAATGGGGACAGTCAGCATTCAACCCGAGATATGAAAGCAAGGAGAGCTTTTTAAAATGTTTTCGGCTGAAGCAGAATGCTAACCGTGTTTTGCTGTTGAGAGCTGTTGCCGTGTAAGCGCTCCCGGCGATCGCCTCTTCCATGAAATGCTCAATTTTAACGACCATGCTTTTTAAAAGCACTTTTGTGAGAGTAACGAGAGAACAGTCATAAATATTAAGACTTGGTAAAGCTGCCGTGCTGCTTGACATTTGGGTCTGAAGTCAATCAAACACATCAGATCTCCTTTGAGGAAAGATCTGCATGTGAGCCTCCGCTTCAGAGTTTCTGTGCTCACCTCCTTCCGACAGACTTTTTCATTTATCCAGAGATTTGTTATAATGTCCTATCATGTTTCTTTCAACACGCGCTCTTGATGCGTGACATTTCCATCTCTCTCTCTTTAGCGTAGTTTTGTTATAAACGTTCAAACAGATGAACCAATTGAGTGGTGAAGGAGCTCCAAAATAGCGTCCTTACCGTCCACTCCCACTTCTTGTCAAGCACACAAAGATTGTCTGTGTCGTTTTTGCCTAATACAAAGTCTTTCATCTCCAGTTTTGCCTTTGTGTTCTGTCTCTTCCTCATCTCGTCTACGTGCTGTAATTCTAGAATAGAACATGGCATAGCCCAGAATTACACACTGTCATGAAACATACAAAAGTGTTGAAATTATGCAAGGCGAACAGTCATGTATCTGTCAGATGTGCTTATTGGTGCTGCTGACGTTTCGTTAATTACATATGGCATAATCAGGGCAGGTTCGCACATTATTGTACAGAAAAGAAGACAATGACAAGAAAGAAGCCAGGCTGTGGGATGCGTAGACAAGTGTACAGTATTATCAAACTCAAACGCCAATTTTAAGTACTTTTTTAAGCAGGTTCCATACACACACAAAAAAAAAAAGCTAAAGGAGATAAAATAGATTTATATAGGTTTTTATTTGTCATTGATTTCCTGTATGAAGTGTCAGCAATAAACACTAGATTTTTGCATTTCCTGTAGAAAATGTGACTTACTCATGCAAAATTGTCCACCACAATGCTGGCATGTTGTGGAAGGTTGCCAGCGTGTTGCATTATAGTTGCAAATGTGTTCTGAGGGGTTCTAACATGTTGCAATGTTGTCGCTAGGGTGTTCTTGGTGGTTGCTAGGGCACTGCTGCTGTATACTCTTAAAAACATATATATAGGACAAAAGTTGTAGTTTTTTTTTCAATGTATTTCTTTAATATATATATATATATATTTATTTATTTTTTTTTGTATTTTAAATTTGGCACTGCATTGTATTGTCTAATAGAGCTAATAGAAATGGGTGTAAAATTAATGGATAATATCCTGGTAGTAAATTACTAGTATTAGATGCACAGTCTATATATATATATGTGTGTGTAAAATAAACAATATTTATATTGTTCCTGTGCCTCAGTGGTAGAGCATTGCGTTAGCAGCATATTACTGAACACACATACTGGTAAAAAATGTATAGCCTGAATGCACTGTAAGTCGCTTTGGATAAAAGTGTCTGCTAAATGCATAAATTAAATTACAAGTTATATATATATACATAGAACTTTAAGTATAAAAGTATTTTGCTTTGCCATTAACCAAACTGTATTGTCTTAGAACTTGGAAATTTACTTTAGATACTTTATATACTGTAAATGATACAGTCTCACTAACGTATGATCAATAGTACTAGTGATTCGTTCCTTGTCTTGTTATGAAATTTACCAGACAGTTGCAGTTATTTAGGCCAGATCTGACGCAAGTTATCATTAACCTTACTGATGATAATAGGGGTCATGGATAATGTGCAGATGAAAAAAGACTGCAGGTAATCGTACATTAAAATGTAAAAACAGGTCCAGCTAAAAACCAAGCAAATGATAGTATCAGCGACACGGCATAACAAGCAAGTGAATAAGCTAAATTTACCATGCAAGTTTCCCCACAAATGAACTCCCAGCGGTATTCATTCAGTGCTCACCCTAAAGAACAGAGGATGATTATATTTAAAGAAGAAAAACTCAGTAGAAGGGAGAGAGAGCACGAAATGCATGGCGGAGAGACAAAGAAGCAGATATAGAGAGTGTCTGTATCAGCCTTTCTTTTCTTCAACGGTCTGTTGTTGTTGCTATGTTTTATGTGTTATTGCCTGTCACTGTCACCGTCATTGAACCCAGGGTGCGCTCATCTGCAAAGTTGTGTTTGTTCTGGTGAAGAGGAGAAGAGCACGGGGAAATAATTGATGCCCTGATTCATGCAGCTGATGTATGCCAGCAGCTCCGGCTTTAAGATCTTTAGAGGAATAGAAGGAAATCAGTGTTCTATTAGCAAGTCGTGACGAAGCGAGTGTTCACGAGTTCACATCTTACTGTGTGCGTATGGCAGACATAACCCTTTATTTCATCTACAGTGAGCAGCAGACCCCAAAACCTGCTTTATTCCAATTAGTGAGTCTGTGTCAGTGCCCAAAACAAGCTGGGAAGTTAATTCACGGCTGGTAATTACCTTTACCCACTTTAAAGGTTTAGGAAATTTGTTATAAAATGAACCTCAGAGGTGCAAGTGAACTTAAATGTCATCCAGAAAGTTTCATTATTTTTTTCCTGCATCTGCAATAATGAGGCTGGACTATCCAAGCCTATAGCTAAAATGTTTCAGATCCAGCATTATATTTAGTAAATTTTATTGATTAAAAGATTAGTATAACATTTTGATGCATTGATTATTAAATCACAAAAGTGTTTTATTTATGTTTTGTATGTTTTGATTTTTACAAACAAACAAAAAAATAATTTAATCAAATGTGTATCTTGCAGTTACTTTGTAATTAAATGTGACATTTACTAGCAGTTTCTGAGCTGTTTCTATACTTTTTTTTTTAAGTGTATTTTGAGACAGTTCTCTGTTCAACGCAATCTATACAATAATATCCCCAATCATAGAGCTTTTTCATTTATTATTTATTTAGTTGCTGGTATATTCATAATTGGTTCCTGATATTGCAGGTCACGCAGGTGATGTTGAACTTTAAATGATTATTCACTACAACATTAATTGTGAACATATGTAAGATTTCTGAAAAGAATAAACACAATGTACTAGATATTTAAGGCACTCATATATCTACATTGAATTACAGCCTGTGAATAAACATAACCATCTGCTTTATATATTAATAAACAATGTCAGTTTACCACAACACGCTCGTGTTACAAGCAGATATCAATTAATGCGATTAGCATCTTAAGTTGTTATAAATGACAACCAGATGACTAACATGTTCTAGAAATAGTGCTTAGTGAAACAAAACTGACTTTTTCTTTCACATGCAAACATTAATTGTAATTGAAACTGAACTGTTGGATTTGTGCTATCATAAATGAAAACACAATAATTAATTTAGAAGGAGGTTGCACTTTAGATTACAGTACAATATTCACTATTACCTAGGGCTGGGCGATATGGCCCCCCCAAAAAATCACGATAATTTGTATTTTTATTTATTTATTTTTTTTCTCCATATCAGTCGATATCAATAATTGTCACAATAGATGTCAAATTTTAATTTCTTTCGACTTTAAAGGCAGCTTTTGCTCCAAAATGAAAGTTGTAGAAACCAGACTGTTAACTGTGGTTTTAAACTACCTCCCTATCTTAGATTTTGCATGTTCTAATGAGTAATAATATTTCAAATCAAGAAGTAGAACAGCAAAGAAGATTTTTAGCTGAAACCATGCTCCTTGCGCTTGGTGATTCACACAATGCAAGTCAGCGGCTGCCTCTTTTTGAGAATAATAAAAAAAAGCATATCAAGCAACACAAAATTAATACAGTCATGGCTCCTGATGACATATCAAAGTTTTATGAAGCAAAACGATCGGTCTGTGCAAGAAACTGAACATTATTTACAACATTATTACCTGTAATCCAGAACCTCAGGCAATGGGGAAATCTGATTATTTTCAATGAACTTGTTCAATACACAAGTTTATGTAATCATGAAATTACCAATTGTATGTGCAATTATATTATTAAAGCACCAAATAATGATGTGAGACATGGATGTGAACATGCAATGTGAACTGTTTCAGAAACTTCAGTCTGATTTGATGCAATGCTTCACCAATGGTGAACAATCTAGTTCACCAAGAAGAACCGGTTCAGAATAATTATTTGTTCCCAACCCAGACATCACTCTGGACCATTTGCATGAGGCTCTAGATTACTGGTAATATTGTTGTAAATAATGCTCAGTTTCTTGCACAGAGCGATCTTTTTACTTCATAAGTCCTCAATATATCATCAGGAAGTATTAATTTAGTGTTTCCTGTACCTGCTTTTTTTTTTTACTTTCAAGTGCCAGAAGCTGCTGGCTCGCATTTTATGAATTACCAAGGATCACGGTTTCAGCTAAAAATCTTCTTGACCTACATATTTGATGGCCTGAGGGTGAGTAACTGAACAGCAAATTTTCACTTTTGGGCAAACTATCCCTTTAATAGTGAATGTGTGTTCCCTAATCTAAAGGGTTACCAGACAGAATTATGGGGGAGCGATTTAAGGATTTAACATAAATGGTTCAAATGATTTTTAAAGATCCACTGTTCACTCATCAGAGGTTAAATGATCACTTGTGATGTCATTGCAACAGTCCATCTCATTTTGTTTGTCTCTCTGTCTCTCGTTTTATAACTGGACACTGATGGCTGCTCTCAATCTCCGTCTCTGGACTGTCCGGACGAGCAGATGGCTTGGCAGCAGTGGATCCTCAGAGCATCACTCGCGTCCTCGCAGTTTACACAGGCCACTGCTGATCCACAGGGAGAGAGGAGAAAACCAAAAAGTGAGAGAGACAAAGTCACTGAGTCCATCACGGCAGCTATAGGAATACAGCAGCTAAACTGAAATGAGCAGGACTCAAAGAGCATACTAGATGCTTGTGGCACTTGGCACCTATGTAGCTGAGTGCTCTCCTAACAGTGGCCGGCGTGCGGCTGTAATCACAAACTCCAAATGACCCCAGCAGGACTCCCATCAAGGGGAGCCGCTCTATTAAAATGTGACAAAACAACACATACACAAATTTGCTTTGCACAGTTGGTGTGAAAGTGTTGAGAGTCATCCGTCCGTCCCTTGCTCCCTTACTTCCAGATGCTTTGTTTACAAGTAATTGATGCTTTCTCGCATAAGAAATGTACAGCGTTTGTAAACTTAATTAGTGGTGTTTGCGAAGCATCACTATTGGTTTTGCTGATATTTACGGTTTGGGATTCATTCATTTACTCACTCACTCACTTTTTAATTCAGGAAGTATTTTAAAATACTTCCTAAAAAAATCCATACAATGAAAGTGAAACCAGAATATTATAGAGGTTTGTGAGTGCAATTTAGCATTGAGAAAGGCAATGAGTTTTTCCACAACATCCTGGCAACCAACATAACATGTTAGCAACCACATAGAAATAAACCAACAACAACTTAGAACACCTTAGCAACCGAATGGGAATGGCCTGAAAACCACCCATACCATGTTACCAATGATATAGTAACAAACTTCCAAAATACTCCTAACACTTTAGCAACCATATGGCAACAGCCTGACAACCACCCATAACATGTTAGCAACAATATAGGGACCCACTTTATATTAAGTGGCCTTAACAACTATGTACTTACATTTAAATTAATAAGTTGGTACAATGCACTTATTGTGTACATACATGTTTTTACATTGTACTTATATTTTAAAAATACCTGCATGTAATTACATCTGTAATTAATTTCTGTAATTACATTTATAATTACACAGTTGAATCATCCCTTACACCTTAACCCACCCTTAAACCTACTCATACCAACAAACCTGTCCCTAACCTTACCCGTATCCCACCTCAATAGCAGCAAAAGTGTTTTGCAATACAATATGAACACAATAAGTACATTGTACTTACTTTTTGATGTAAGTACATAGTAGTTAAGGCCACTTAATATAAAGTGGGGCCCAATATAGTAACAAACTACTCAGAACACCATAACAACCATATGGCAACAGCCTGCCAACAACCCATAACATGTTAGCAATGATATGGTAACAAGCTACTCAGAGCACCTTAGTAACCACATAACAGCAACCCTAGTAACCACATAGCAATACAATAACAACAACTCAAACACCTTAGCAACCACATAGCAATGGCATTGCAACCACATAATTACAAACTAACAAAATCTCACTGAACACTTTAACAACTGCATAGCAATGGCCCGGCAACCACCCAGAACACAACAGCATCATGACAGAAAAGTTTCTCACAGGAAACCACCTAAAACATCATAGTAACGCAATAACACTGACTCAAACACCTTAGCAACTGCATAGCAACAACCTGGCAACCACCTAAACCAAACCACTTAGAACACCCTAGTATCCACATAGCAACATAATAACAACAACGACAATAGTAACAGCCTGAAAAACACCCATAACATGTTAGCAATCACCTAGCAACAAATAAACACTCAGAGAGTACCATATCAACAGCACAGCAACAGCCTGGCAACCACCAATGACACATTGACATCACGGTGACACGTTTTTCACAGCATATCCACCCAGAACACCCTAGTAACCTAGCAATGCACTAACAACTATTCAGATCACCTTAGCAAATGCATAGCAACGTCTTAGCAACAACCAATGCTGTATTGACATTATGGTGACAAGTTTGTCACAGACTATCCACTCATTAGCAACAACCAATAAATTGTAAGAAACCTCATAGTAGCAAACTAACAACCACTTAGCAACAGCATAGCAACGGCCTGTCACCCACCCAGAACACATTAGCATCATGGCAACAGTTTTCTCAAAGCAACCACCCAGAAAACCCTAGTAGCACCATAGCAACACAGTAACAATGACTCAAACACATTAACAACTGCAAATCAATGGCCTGGCAACCACCCAGAACACCCTAGTAACACCATAGCAACACAATAACAATAACTCAAACACCTTAACAACCACATAGCAATGGCCTGGCAACCACCCAGAACACATGAGCATGATGGTGACACGTTTATCACAGGAAACCACCCAGAACACCCTAGTAACCGTAGCAGTAAACCACTAACAACACTTTAGCAACTTCTTAGCAATGCTGTGCCAACTGCTTGACACACGTCAGAATTTCAACAGTGTATCATTGTACCTATGTATCTGCTTTTCCGCATTTTGTGTAGATATTTATCCCAGTTTTGGCTGGCATCGAGCACAACTAGGCTACTGAAAGCGTTTATTGCTAGAAAGGCGTCTGAGGAGCCTTTCAGACTGACTTTGATGTGATAAAGCCACGTGGACTGTTAATTTCACTCACTACAATGGCAGCCAGAAAAGCAAACCTTTTACTTGTTCTTCCTCGTGTCACATGTGATGGATCGCATCGATTTTGGAACTAAAAGTGTCATTAATAATTAATTCAATGGATGGAAGAGAGAAAAAAATGAAGGAATGATAATTAGAGGAGAGCAGAAGTTCATGTTTGAAAGAGTATATCTGCTGAAGAATCTCAAACATCCGTGATCGTTCTGAACATAACAAGGTCTTTGGCGAAGTGACGGTTCTGGTCGTCCGCAAGCATTCAGACGCAGCTAAAGCTTTTCACCTTGGTTTCACAGGCATCTTAATTAGAAACGTGATACATGATAGGCAGAAAAGAAAAACTCTATCCACGTGACGGAATCTGAATCGTCTGAAGCTGCAGTTAGTTACTTTCACAATTAAAGAAAGAAATAAAGCAAACAAGACAACAGAATGTAATTAACAATTTGGGCTATATTTCCTAGACACATCTCGTGATCAAGAGGGCCGGCAGGCTTTTGTGTTGGTATTCACGCAGAGCTAAAGCCACTAACCAAGCAGAGCGAGCCTTCTGTTACATTTCATTATTTTCCTGTATATTTCTCATAACTCTCTGTTGCTTCAGTATGCAGATACTGCGACAAGAAACAGAAATTTAAAGGGATAGTTCACCAAGAATGAACATTTTTAAAGAACTTGCTATCCCTCAGACCATCAAAGATGTAGGTGACTTTTTCCTTCACTAGAACAGTCAACATGATTTTTAGCTGAAACCTTGGTCGGTAGTGATTCATAAAATGCCAATCAGTGGGTGCCCGTTTTGGGGATTAAAACATATCATGGAACACAAAATGAATTCCCGTGGCTCCTGATGATATGTTGAGATCTTATGAAGTATTGTGACATTATTTACAGCATTATTATTACAGTATCTGGAGTGATGCTCGGTTCATGAATGAATCATTCTTTTGAACTGGATGAATCAGTTCACGAAATCGGACTGAACCATCTGAAACAGTTTGTGGCTCAAGCAGCAAAGATCTAAAAGTTACTCACTCAAAACTCACTTTCAGAGGCCAGACAGTCACTCAGAATCAAAATGAGCCAAAATAGTGGCATGTCTGATCCTCGGATGAATGAACTGATTCAGCGCTCCAGTTCCTCCAGCAGTAACTGAACTGAGGAAACATATCGACTCGGAGACCAATAGGCCGCTGATATGCGCATGCGTGAACTGAGCTCTTGAATGAAGAGGCGAAATTAAAGTGTTTATGGTTTCTCATTGTTTATGTAAAAAGGTGAGATGATGAAGATTAATTTATTCACTTACATCAAAACATCCACATTTCACATCACTGCTGAGTGCTTTAATAATATAATTGCATGTATATTTTTTCATTGCATGATTATGTAAACAAACTAGTGAATTGAACCAGTTCATTGAAAAAAAAAAAAAAAGAATCAGATTTCCCCATTTGCCTGAGACTCTGGATTACAGGTAATAATGCAGTAAATAATGTTCTGTTTCTTGCACAGAGCAATCGTTTTGCTTCATAAGACCTCAATATATCGTCAGGAGCCACAGTTTTAATTTTGTGTTGCCTGATATGCTTTTTTATTCTCAAAAATGGGTTGCTGCTGTCTTGCATTTTATGAAACACCAAGGACCACAGTTTCAACTAAAAACCTTCTTTACTGTTCTACTGAAGAAAAATCTCACCTACATCTCGAATGGTCTGAGGGTAAGTAAATTAACAGCAAATTGTCATTTTTGAGTGATCCAGTTAATAACTTCTTTCAGATACTGTAGTTTTATGGATAATGAGTTAAACGCTGTGAGATCATCAAAAAATGTAAATTAAAGCAATGGGATGTTTTTAGTTAATCAAGTCTTTGATGCCAAGATAATGCGACATCATGCGTAAAAGTGCAGAAGACTGAGAGAGAAAGAAGGAAAATGAGAGGCCTCTCTTTATAGGCTGGTTCCAGGCACCGAAATGATAGATGAAAAGGAGACACAACAGCAGTCAATTACGACAGTGCGTGATTAACCTAAACTAATTAAGACCTCTGGGTAATGGAGAGAATGAAACGCTAGCCGCTCTTCTGACTGTAGGAAGTCCCATAGCAGGGCTGCGCTCACTTTGTCTTTGTTCTGTAACAGCTTCTTTTACCCAGCTCAACCTAGCTCTCGTTGACTCATTTAGGCTGAATGGTTCATAGGAGAGAGCCTTCTGCCCAGACGGGGATATAAGAGGATATTTAAGAGCACATGTTGAAGTTAAGCTAAAATATGTCAGGTTTTAGAGGGTTCTGTTGAAGAACTCCCCACAGAACTCTTTAATTGCAAATAGAACCCACACAGGCTGAATGCAATGACTGTTGGAAATGCACTCGTTAACAAACGATTTTTACGACTTTTCCATGACTTTTTTTTTAGTCATTCAATTTATTATTATTATTATTATTATTATTATTATCATGTTTTAGTGTAGTCTATTATTATAGCCTTTTATTTATTATAGTGCTTTTTTAAGGGATCTTTTTTTAGCAGTAATACTGCTCAGGGTCATGCAAATATGCATTTAACAAAAATACAATAATATTAAATTAATTAAACAAGGGGCATTCTGTAACAAGGGTAGTGAATTATAAATCGTATACTTTTTAATTATTATTTATTGTAATTGTCATATGCATGTATGTATTTATGTATTTATTGATGTATTTATTTTTAGGGGCCTTTTACTGATCATACTACTGGGGGTCTATTAATTATTTTCTATTTCAAATCAATTATTGTTAAAACATGAAAATATGCAGTAAACAAAAATACAATAATAAGTTAACAATTTAGTAAAATTTGATTACTTTAAGAAAAAAAAAAAGCGTAATATACAAACATTTGATCCTTTTTTTTTGTTCCTAAGTTTAGGGATCTTCAACAAGGGTAGACATTAATTAATGTATATATTTTTAACATTTATTTTCGGGTCTTTTTAGTGATGATACTGCTGAGGGTCCACCAATTAATATTATTATTTATTTTTCTATTTTAAAGAACTCAAATGTGCAGTAAACAAAAACATAATATTAAGTTAAAGGCAGAGTAAGTGATTTCTGGTAGCCAATGTTGATATTTGAAATCACCAAAACAAACACGCCCTACCCCAAAAGGGTCTTGCCCCTATTTTGATAGCTCCGCCCCACATATACGTACGCAACCCAGGCAACGATTAGTAAAATTGGATTACTTTAAAATCAATGTGTAGTATACAAATATTTCATCCTTTTAATGGCTTTGCAATTATAGATAGATAGATAGATAGATAGATATAGAGATAGATAGATGATAGATAGATAGATAGATAGATAGATAGAAAGAAAGAAAATAAAAAATATATATAAAATAAAATACAATAGAAAAGAAAAGAAAAGAAAAGAAAAGATGCTCCCCAATGTTCACATCTGATGGTCTGTGAGGGTAAAGGGGGTTGGTGGGTTGGTGACCCTGAGCTGTAGCTGCGCTACCTTGTGGAGAAAAGCACATTTATCTATCCTAAAGCACAAATTCCTCCATATATAATAATAAATAATTGCACAGACATGGAGCTCAGTTATCAGTTTTGTGATACTCTCTGATTCTCAGTAGATGCTGGTATTGAGAGATGACTGGATGCCACCTTGAGATGAAATATACAGTAAAGCTGATGCTTTGCAGTGCTTTGGCTCACAATCAGACTCTACATGGCTTGGGTATGGGCAGTAAAATTATCACTGAACAAGAGCCTATTTCCAAAACAATTTAATTGAGTTTGCTGATCTGTGTACTGTATGCTAGTTTGCTAGCCCTCTTTCCCAGGTTCATACACAACGTCTACACGCAATCAGGTGTAGCCATTTGATCCTCAATTTCTCTATTATTTGTTAATTAAAAGACAAACGTTGGAACCAAGAGTACCGGTGGTCTGGTTTGGTTCAGTTATATCACAGTAGCTCAATGCTTCAGTATGATTAGACTGTCTCCAATGCAGATTTATTTCAGGTAACCTCATTCGAGGCTGCTTTGAAGTCTTACGCCACAGTACTTTATGCCAGTCATCAGTCTGAGAGCTCAGCGCTTTACTGTTGAAAGGATTGGAGCAGGTGCTAATAACCTTTGGTGTGAAGAGGATAGATAGATAGATAGATAGATAGATAGATAGATAGATAGATAGATAGATGGATGGATATTTCATCTTTTTCAATCCTGTCCATCACGGCTCTGTTCTTTATGTCTCCTATAATGAAGTGATTTTATAGTCAGGGTAAAGCCTCTCTAAATGCCACCTTCTTCACAGTGTAATGTCACATTTCCATGTTCAAACGTCAACTGTGAGTCCATCTCCCTTCAAGAGCTACATCATATTAGTCTGGGTGGACCAATTAAAACCCACTGTGTGTGTCAACAGTCATACATTATTATGCATTATTTGATTCTGCCATTGATATTTCAGGTTCATGTGGGACGTGACAAGAATTTGGAAATCTTACTGTAAGTCTTCAATGAAGCCATTTTGAGCAACACTAAAATGTGATTTTACAAAATAATAATGAAAAATAACCAAAATTACTTTAAAATGATTTTTTTTTTTTTCAGTTTGCTGACCTTCATGGCATTCCAAATATGTATGACTTTTATTTCTACATTTATTTTTTTACTTTTTACTTTTTATCTCAAAATTATATCTAGCTTATATCTCACAATTATGTCTTTATTTCTCAGAATTGTGAATTTGTATCTCGCAATTTGCAAAGAAAAAAAAGTTGCAATTACCTTTTTATTATTATTATTATTATTATTATTATTATTATTATTTGGTGGTTGAAACAGGCTTCCATATGATAGTGAGTAAATAATTAAACAGTTTGTAATTATTATTTTGGTGAACTGTTCCTTAAATGTCATTTAAATGTGATTGATTGCAGGGTAAATGTCTTAAAGTAGATGTGGTGGTTAAAGGGATAGTTTACCCAAAAATGAAAATCCTGTCCTCCTCTACTCACCCTCAGTTGTGTTTTCCAAACTTGTATGAGTTTATTTCTTGTGTGGAACATAAAATAAAATATTTTGAAGAATGTACAAGTGGCTGATAGCCATTGACATTCATTATAAAATAGGTTAATACAGGTACTTTTTTGCATTTAGCTTCATAAATAATTGTTAATATAGCTTTCCATTGCATAAATGGTTTTTATAGTGTAAAATGTATCTCTTAATATTATTAAAATGTTCTTTACACTAAGAAAAAAAACATGTTCACTGAAGCAGTTAAGTTGAACTGAATAACAACATCAGCTAATGAACCTGTATAATATGTAATATTACTTGAACTGCACCGTAACTCTCACTGGATTGAGCCATACAAAAACTCAGCCGCAAATCGAGCTATTTTCAAACATGTAATGTATACAGAGAAGGTTATCGATGAACCGGGGCCAACTGTACTTAATACTTCAGTGACCTTTGCGAGTTTCCTTTTTATCTGTAAGTGAGTGGATGGAATGGTGGTGAATATACAGAAACAAGGAAAATATGAACTGATGTAACACTTGAGAGAAACAGATAAAACAAGCTTTTTAGCTTGAACTTCAAAGATCTAATCTCCTTCGTCATCCATATCCTCAAGCTCTCAAACCTGGCTGTGCTGTTTTGAAAAGCATTCGCAGGGTGAAATCAATACAGCTCTCTCAGAGATTGACATCAGAAGTTGCTGAAGCCACTGGAGGGCATGCTTATTTCATTTACCTTAAGAGGAATGAATGGGCCTTTTTTTTTCATATTTAAAAATGCATTTGCAGGCCTATATAATTACTGCCTTGCCGACTCTGATGTGTATGTACGGCTCTTAGTGGTGGAGGTAAAAAGACTAATTGTCTTGGAGCTAAACAAATGAAAGCCATTGAAATGGATTCATCACAGATGCATGCATCATGGCCTTAATGCCTCAGATCAAAGGGCTGAAGAACTTTATAATATGCCTTTTGTATTGATTTAGTTTCTTCTTAATGCTCTTAATGTGAGTTTGGTACTGCTGTTGGTTGGCGATACAGTATCAGGCCTAAATTAGAGTGGATGTTGAATGTATGCCCCAAGCTGAACACTGTAATAGTACATTTAAATGACCTGGACTCTGAATTTAACATGCAGTATGAGAAAAGGGCCAAATTGGTATATAATACACATAAAAATAATTAACTATACATGTGTATAATGTGTACATATAATTTGATTGGATGTCAATTATGTAATAAGGACTTTTTTAATGTTATTATTTTGGCTATAAATAAGAAAGTACGTCTTTATCTTAATTTAGGGGTTTGTCTCATCAAATGTTGTCATTTGATTAATTTAACTTAATTATTTGATCAGCACATTTGGGGCCAGTGCTGATAATTAATATGAATCATTCTCATGTTATGGCTTAAAACTGAAGAATGATTGGCATTAAAAAATGTTTTTTTTTTTTTTTTATTCTACCATTTCATCAGAAAAAAATAAATAGATAAATAAAATGAACCATTTTAAATGTTACAATTAAATTTCAGCTTCACAATATTACAAAGTACAATATGAAAAATAAATATTTTAAGATTTGCTAAAGGTTACATTTAAACGTGTTATAAAATTATCAAAAAATTATACAATTATATAAAATTATAAAATTAACTCTACTAATAACCGATATGGCCCTGATATATAATTCTTATTATGATAATAATTTAAAAAAATAAATATAGATATATAGTGCATCCATATAATAATAATAATAATAATAATAATAATAATAATAATAATAATATAATAATTATTATAATAATGTAATACCAGCTGATCCGATATAGCACATTTATATAGTGCGTCCTTAATTATAAGGATGCACTATATAAATATATATACTTCATCTCTACAATATATATATATAATTTTGTTAAAGTGCTTTTTTTTACGTAAAAATTTTGACTGATTAATAAAATCAATTCATATTCTATGACCCATAACCAATATGGCACCAATGTATAGTGCATCCTCATAATAATAATAATAATAATAAGAAGAAGAAGAAGAAGAAGAAGAAGAAGAAGAAGAAGAAAATATCGGCACATAACTTATATGGCATTGATTTACAGTGCATTACAGTGCATTATTATACATTCATTTTAAAGTGCTTTTTTTTACGTAAAAATTTTGACTGATTAATAAAATCAATTCATATTCTATGAAACCAATCAGAATTCTGTGAAAACTTCTGGAAAGCAACCCAACAAACTGCTGAATTACAATGTCCATTGTTTCACTGCTTTCAGTGCGCCGGCCTTTGAAGTTCCAGAACTGAGTGCCCACCGCATATGAATAATATAGACATCGCCTGCGCTATAAGGTGTTTTGTTACTTTGTCATGCTAGATGTGAAGCGCTACATAGATCAATCAGAAGCCTTATGACTAATTCAGAACATGCTCTTCTTTCATGTGCATTGGAAGGCGAGGAATTCATCGGAGAGACGTCGTCGACAGACTTTGTCACCATGAATTAAAAACTCCTCGCGTGTCCCCGGATTGTACGCCGCCGTATCTCCGTTTACCGTTACACACATAATAAAGCAATTGCCCTCGAGCCAGCTGGATAAAAACACAATAGATGCTCTCCACAGAAAGAGGTTAATAGGATATTTTATCAAGTGAGAGTTCTAGAGACACCTTCGGCACATAACTTATATGGCATTGATTTACAGTGCATTACAGTGCATTATTATACATTCATTATGAATTATATAATTCAATTAAAAAGAAAAAAAAAACTTATTTTATACATAT
>NW_015648010.1:470801-479301 GCF_001515625.1 Sinocyclocheilus rhinocerous
ATAAAAACACAATAGATGCTCTCCACAGAAAGAGGTTAATAGGATATTTTATCAAGTGAGAGTTCTAGAGACACCTCAGTGGCCCCGGCATCATGTCATATTTAGATACACAGGAGCCTCATAAACCCAGGCATAATGGAGATCTGTTTCTTTCAGAGTCCAGAAAATAGAGTCGGTTGGAGAAGGACGCCGGGTTGTCGGAGGAGTAAAATCAAGAGCGTAGGGCGACCGAAGAATCTCTGAGATGAAGTCGGTAAAAGCCTGTATCTTCATCTCTAGAAAGGTGCATGGATGTAAGCCCTAAGGGACGTCCGAGTGTAGGAAATACCAGCAGGTCACAGGCTAATGCAGAAGCCCAAACGGATTGCAAGTATCCTGAATTAGCTCGGTTGATCCCACGACCCTCTGCGTATTATCTGCAATCCTAAAACAGCGGGGTAGCCAAATGACATTTTCTCGGCGCGAAAAGTTGTCCACCCTCGATCCCACACACAATCGCTCAGCATACACGCTCTGTACGAGTGCAAAGAAAGATCGTCTCAGCCATTATACGGCACGATTAAAGGGTATTTATGATGTGGTCTTTGATGTGAGTATGATCATTGTGTAAGTATCAAATGATGATTATTATGTTTTTGCAGATAATGATGGTTATTTTAAGTCTGTTCAGTACACACCTGCAGAGCTGCATTCATTATCCGCTGTGAGCAGCTCACATGCTAATGATGTGCTTCGTAAAAGCTTCATTAACACTCATTTCCATTAAGTCAAATTTGTTGTTCAAGATCTGTGCATGTTTGCTTCTGATCTCTGGGGTGAAACAGCCCTGCAAAGTAAGTACACTTGAATCTTTTAAATGCGAGTTAAAACTAAACTATGCCTTTTTGATCTATTTCTATTGCTTTATTGAAAGTTATTAAAAAGAGATATCATCAGCATACCACTTAGCGCCTAGTTTTGTTTCAATCTGATATCAAGGTTAATATCGAAAGTCATACCGATACTAATATTGCTCTTAAATGGATATTTGAAATGGATAATTTTGGCCATTTAACAGTGCATCTGAATGCTATTCTTGGGTCTAAACAGCAAATTTACAGACTTCTATTTATGTTTATCATTTATTAACAACGATTATAGAACATGGTCAATCTTTTAGCAAGTTTTCATTAACATAAACTTCAACCCATATAATTATCATAAATTAGTGTGAAATAACTACAGATGATATTTCTTTGTCTTGACGTCTGTTAAGTGCTAATTTAGATTTCAAATTTGGAAATTTCTATTTTTTTCTGTTTTTGTTGTCATTTTCAGATGTTCTTTTCATTTTCTTTTTTTTTAATCTATTTTTATTGGAAGCTGCCGTAAAATGCTAAAATGGAAAGAGAGATATGATCAACATACCACTTAGCACTTATTTCTGTTTCAATCTAATACAAAGGTTAACATCAAGTCATACCAATACTGATATCCTTTTTAAATTGATATTTCTGAGGATGAAATGGGTAATTTTAGCCATTTAACAACACATCTGAATGCTATTCTTTGGCCTAAACCGTGCATTTTCATTTTTTTTTTTTTTTAGCATTTATTAATCACAATTACAGAACACGGTCAATCTTTTAGCAAGTTTTAATTTAAATAAACTTCAATATTAACCCATACAATTATCATTAGTTAGTGTGAAATAACTACAGATTATATTTATTTTTTCCTGGCCTCTGCTAAGGGCTGCTCTGTGTCTGATTTATTTATTTATTTATTTATTTATTTATTTATTTATTTATTTGTTTGTTTGTTTGTTTGTTTGTTTGTTTGTTTGTTTTTTACTGTCACTTTTGATCAAATTATGCATCCTTTCTAAATAAAAGTATTAATTTCCTTTAAAAAAAAATCATTTTTTATTTGTTTCAAAACCTGTATGCTTTTATTACTTAACTATCATATGCCCTCATAAGACATTTTGAACACAAACATGGTCAAAATTTGTCTATTAATTTTAACAAACAAACAAAAACAAAAACAAACAAACAAACAAACAAACAAACAAACAAACAAACAAATAAATTTTATTTGTTTGTTTGTTTGTTTGTTTGTTTGTTTGTTTGTTTGTTTTTGTTTGTTTGTTTGTTTGTTTTTGTTTGTTTGTTTGTTTTTTGCTGAGTGAGAAATAGATCCTCTCTAATACAACTATATACTAACACAGTTCATATTTGTTCACTTAATGTTTAAGCTTAATGCTTAATAAATAATAAAACCACTAGTATTGATACTTCTAGATCGATCAACTCAACAGATGTCATCTGCATAATGGGGATAGATGTTAAATGAGGAGATCAAGTGAAATAGAAAAACCAAAGTGGAGCCAGTAGGACACAGGGAATTGTGGGTATAACGCATATTAATAACCATTGCTGAGAGCCTGATGTTTAGGACTTGGTTCGCGTTAATGCATCCTATTGTAGCTAGCTAATGCAAATCCAATTCTAACCTATCAAATATTGTTCCATTATCTAGGAATGAGGCGGCACAAGGTGACCGGATCTTCTGTGCAACATGAATAACACGTAAGAAGCAGCGAATGTTTCTCGGTAAGGTCTTTAATGTCCTGTTAATGAGACTCAGCGTATGGCTGAAGAAGAAGGCTGGATGTATTTGTTAAAGAGTGGCGGTCTCTGCGAGGGCCGTAATGGCTAATCTGTGTTGTGTCATTACTCAAGCCTGCACTGGGTCATGCGAGGCCTGCTCTTAATGAACTGTGAAATTACATTACGCAGAGACGGCCTCTGCTTCCACAGAAAGAGCAGAGGAGCGTGCAGAGGACACCACGGACGAGAGGGAGCCTTATCTAACTTAAACCAGAGGGACAGAAAGAAATGACGAGGACGGAGGAGCCAAAGATGATTGCTCAGAGACTTCATGGAGTTTCTGGTTATGATGCATTTAAATATCAACTTTGTCTTCGAAGTCCTTTGAGAGAAATAAAAAAGGACATGAATGAAAAATGTAAGATCATAGGTGTGTCTTCTGAATTGAGGACGCAAAGTCCCTTTGTTCAGTGTAAATTCATGTTCCAGACAGTTCAAATAGATGTGTGCTGATTTAATTTAACTTAACTTACTTACATTTAACTTACCTTACTTTAATATTTTCTGTATATATTAACAAGTAATTTGTTAAAACCAAGGCACATCAAAGTTTCAACAAGTTTATGCATTATTTAACTTTTTTTTAATTGCATAAAATGCAATAACTATAATCATACAGCAAGAGCATATTTTATGTAGACATTTGTTTGTTCAGCTACAGTATATCGTTTTGTATTATTCATTTTTATTTGTTTGGCTATTTAGACGTTATTTTATTACATCAAATTAAACTAAATGAGAAAAAAGATAATAATAATAAAAAAAATGCTCACTTGACAACTAGCTGAAATACAATAAATGTATGTTTTTTATTTTAATTTTTTTCAGTTAATGTTTATTTTACTTAAAGTATACCAAATTATTATTATTATTATTATTATTATTATTATTATTATTATTATTATTATTTTAGTTGATAAACCTGCTTAGTTAGTTAGTTAGTTAAATCCTTAAGGATATCAGTGTCCAGATTATTTAGTCTTGGAAAAAGTGGGTGAAAAATGTTCAAGTTCATTATGAAATTTTACTTTCGCTAGGAGTCATTGGTATTTTGGTGTCTGATCACAGTCTGAGACATTATACAAATCAATTCTGAAATTCTAGGAGATTTGAGATTGAAATCTCAGATTTTTATTTTCTCAGATTTCTCCATTTCTCCAGATCTCCATTTGCATTCCTTTTAATCTCATTGCTGTCAAGGGGAATCAGTTGAGATCTGTACTGATATGTGAATTTTCTTTCCTAGGAGAGTATATAGAGAGAAAAGAAAATGAGAAATCTGAGAGGGAGTAAGAACATGCTAGAAAAAAAAAAAAAAGACAAACTCAGTGAAATGTGTTGCCTCTTCATGTCATTACTGCCAACGCTAACGGCTCAGTGAACATCACATCACCTGCTAAGGTGGGAGATGGGTGGACATGGGGGCGGATGGCGTCGAGTGGAGACGTCAGTACATGATTGACATGTTGCCCAGTGAGTTGTGACTGAGGCTGAGATGGATACAGCAGCTGGTCTTTCCTCTAACTTCATTATTTTAGCCTAGTGCTCAGAGCAAATGTGGGCCGCGGCCACCACAGGAAGTATTCTAAGTACCATACGGAGATTGTGGCCTGCATAATGCCAACTATATTTACTTGCAAAGCAGTCGGGTATGGAAAATACTTGCTTGAGATAACCATGTATCAATTTAAAAGTAGTACAGACCTCGCCAGGAGCTGCCACCGCTGCTGGTTTAATCATTGAGCTAGCATGCAGCACGCACAACACAAACTAATGCAGTGATTCTGAGCTCTGCCGGTCGCATAAACTGCTTCGACCAGCCTTACAAGTTTGTCTTTTTTTCTCTTTATTTTTTGCTCTTGACTGGTCATAGCTTTTCAGTCAGTTACAAAAAAAAAATAAAAAATTAGAGTGGTCTAATTTGAATCTATAGTATAGGTAAGTTTGCATATGTTTTGATGCATCAGGCTTGTATGGCTCATATTGTATGAAATAGTGAGAATACAGAGCTCATACTTGAAGAGGAAAAAAAAAAAAACACTTATTTGGAGGCCCAAAATGAGCAAAAATATGCAGTTTTATGATCAAAGCTCTGCAGTTTCTAAACATGTAATGCAATGCAATACAGTGCTAATTGAGAGATGTAGGCCTACAAATAAACGTTCCTGAAATGCCTGATGATCATATTTGATACTCATATTTTAAAAAGGTTTTTCAAAAATAAATAAATAAATGTATAGATAGTCAAGTAAACTTAAGTTGCTTCAGTCCAGTAAGTGTTCATCTTGAAATATTACGAGCAATATGTTATGCTTATGTTTACTTTATAAAAATAATTTGATATGTACCGTATGCCAACCTAAAGGTGGACATTTTTACAATTAGACGAAGGGTACATTTACATGACAACAATGTACTAAAAACAGAAAAGTTTTTTTTTTTTCTTTGCATTGTTCACATACAGATGACAACGTTGTCAAAACAATCCCTGTTCAAAATAATCTGCAAAAACGACTAAAACCACTGTATTATGCATTCCAGGCCAGTGGTTGGTGATGCCATTTTGTAAAAAATGCTATGCAACTGCACACATACCTAATGATCACAGCTTTCACCAAATTATGTTTTTGTAGTTTACATGGGACGATAATGGTATTGTTTTCAAAGACTGGCCCTTTGAAACCTGTTTTCAAAAGTTTTCGTTTAATTTTCAGGCCCCCAAAACATTGTTGTCGAGTAAATAAACATCAAAATTGCATACGTTTTCTGTTTTGAAAACTGTGTCGTGTAAATGGCCCCTAAAAGGCATTTTACGTGCTAAAAAAGTATAAACTATCAATCAGGTGACATAAGGCTTGTAGTTGATTTGTGCATTAAAAAAAAGTCATTAGTTTTGATCATGTTGATAAATAGGAGTCCTTAGAAATTAGTGCATTTTGTTAACAGTGACACTGTTAAAATGCAACTGGCTCCTGTTTAGCAGCATGCAGGAGTCAGATGTAACGCTATGGATTGTCTTATTCCTTCCCTTTTATATGCTGTCAGTACAGAACAAGGCAATTGGCTTGCATCCAAAATAGGCAGCAGGTGGAGAAAATAATGCTTATTTGATTCTAACGGGAACGACGTGCTACTGTATCCCTTTATCATGCTTCACTGATCTGGTCAGGATAAGGTTGGGCAGAGATACTTCACATCATCAGATATGTTTACCAACCTTCGGTCACGGAGCCTCAATAGGGCCAAGCGCCTCGGCCGTCTCAGCATCGTCTTCAGAGGACTGTATTATTGAAAAGCGCGGGTGGTGCTGATGTGCAGCCCACTCAGAGATTCTGGGTCGCCATGCTTTATCTTGAGCTCTATTTATTTATTTATTTTTTTCATTAACTGCCTACGCTGCAGCATGGGCCGCACTGGCGATGCGATGCTTGTCCACCGGCGCCAGCGATAGGCTCCCGCTCTGGGCTAGTGGGTGGCAAATATAATTTGCTTAATTTGTTGCCCGTCAGTGTCAAGCCGTGGATCAAAGCGCTGGTAAATCGCTCCGACGTGGTGATCGTCATGGAAGCAGACTCACAGGACACCCTCCAGCTAAACTGCTGGTGTTTGCCTTCCCGCGAAGAGGAGACACACGGTACGCACACGCATGCTTAGAGTCAAAATTTGAGGGAAAAGACAGAGCAATTTTGAATTCAGTTTGTGAATTCAATGATAAAGAAGCTGGGAGAGCTGAAAGAGTTGAGAATGTCGAAAGAACCGTGCACTTGTCATGGTCAATAAAAGATACTGAAATATTTAAACAGTCACACATAGCATCCAAAATTACTTTCTTGCCCCACTGCCTAGTGGATGAATTAGAAAACATAATAACGTAAGTATAACAAATATGTCTTACTGTCCAAGAAGTTGTTTTGGAAATTATCTAGTTGTTCTTTGCATATTCAAAGAAATACTGTAGTTCACCCAAAAATGAAATTTCTGAAAATTTGCTCAGCCTCAAGCCAAGATTTAGGTGCGAAACGTAGCATTCCATGACTTGCTCACCAATAGATCCTCTGCAGTTAATGGGTGCCGTCAGAATGAGAATCCAAACAGCTGATAAAAACATCACAATAATCCACAAGTAATCCACACCACTCCAGTCCATTAATTAATGTCTTTTGAAGTGAAAAGCTGCATGTTTGTAAGAAATAAATCCATCAATATATATTTTTATATAAAAAGTTATTATTAAAAGATGAGGCTATAATCTGTAATATTGCTTTCTCCAGTGAAAAAAAGAAAAGAAAAAAAAAGTCATTAATCAGTAGAGAAATATGCATGTATTAAACACCATTTGCAGTCCAAAACAGTTCTAAACAAATATTTTGGTGTATTTTGATGATGGAGTTTTTCACTGGAGGAAGTGTTATGAATTATGGACTCGTATTTTAGCCAGAAACAATGGTTTAAAGTAAAAAAAAACAAAACAAAAAAAAACATTTGGATGGATTTGTTTCTTACAAAGCTTTTCACTTCACAAAATGTTAACTGATGGATTGGAGTGGTGTGGATTACTTGTGGATTATTGTGATGTTTTTATCAGCTGTAAAGACTCTCATTCTGATCATCCCATTCACTGCCAATTTTTTTTTTTTTTGTGTGAGGGTATGTGTGGGGGGAGAGCTATTCCTTTAAGACAAATGTTATACATTGTATTTCCTCCTTAAAAGGCAATATTACTTGAATTTGTTGAGCATTCATGTTGGATTACGCTGGTTACAGTTTTCACAATATATTTCAGTATGTAGAAACATGTATTTTTGTGTTAGGCCCTGAGTTTATCATTACAGTTTACATCTCTGTATTTTTGGATTTTTTAATCTGTCATTTGGTTGAAGTGTAGGTGGATGAATGATTCAACAATGTTTCAACACAGTTTAGTAACTGCTATCAAGCGTACATCGATTGACATTTACATCGAGAAACAGACTTAGTCAGTAGTGTCCTTGTGACCTTAAAGTAATAGCTCAGCTAAATATGAAAATCCTGTCATCATTTACTCACCCTCATGTCGTTTCAAACCCTTATGAATTTCCTTTAAGCATTTCCCCCAGATATGATTCCTTTAATGGCTCCTTCTCTCTCATTCTGACGCTGGAGCTAATATGATTCACCAATGACGCAATGCTTCATCTGCAATCTTTCTCTTGCATTAATGAGCCAAGGTCCAGTGCAGAAAATAACTTCCTAGAAGACTGCACACAAATCCAAACTACAGCTAATATATGATAAAACTTTCAAAGTTGCTTTAAATTAGAGCAGAAAAGGTGAATTATGTAATTAGTGGGTGGGCACTGGTTCCAGGAATGTGTTATCAAAGTGTAGAGATCAGGGTGCACTGAAGGGGAGAAAGAAGGAAAGAGCAGACACTGCAGAAAAGCTCTTCTCAGAGCCCAAGAGAGAACAGGCTTTGTGGGTGAGGACAGGCTGCACAACCAGGGGCCCGACGTCTCTCCTCCACTCGCTTTTCTTCTTGTTTCACCTCCTGGGTCTTTTCTTTATTTTTCTTCTTCTTTTTTCTCCACCTCTTTTAATGGAAAACATATCCATTAGCGTTATGAAGCCTCAGAGGTAATAAAAAATTGACAGCGATGTCGTTAAGAAGAAATAACGCTTATTGGCCACTAGAAAAGTTTGCATGAATTTGTTGTTGAAATAAAATCTTAATTTAAACTCAAAATTATCCAGGTGGGATAACAAAAATAAGACTATAAATGCAGTCAATATTCTTAGAAATAAAATTATTAGATCAAGTAAATAAATAACCAAATATTTACTGTGCTGAATTATATATATACTATATATAT
>NW_015648010.1:479377-480461 GCF_001515625.1 Sinocyclocheilus rhinocerous
CGCTCCCTTTGCCAAGTGCATTCCAAACGACTACATAATGGCTGGCACACACCCTTCTCACTCCAAAGTCCCCACTCCAAGGGGATAGGAATGATCACTTCCATTTGGAATTTGCCCGAGAACCGATCTGTACACGATACGCGTATCGTTACACCCCTAATATATACTGTATATATATATATATATATATATATATATATCCACTCCCTGTGCATACGGGTATAAATAGGAGACAGGTGCATCCACTTATCAGCTTTTACGCTGAGGAGCTGAGAACTTGTGCCTGGCAACCAGCAATAGTTCGAGGTTGTGGCATGAGGACACAACGTCTCCGTTACCTCCATCAGGAATAAGGGTAATGTACGTAACCAAAACGTTCCCTATCTGTCGGTCACTGTGAGTTACGTCATGACTTGACATTAGGGGTCCATGGAAACGCCACAACCTGAACCCCGTCACAACCCCATGGTGTTGCAAATGTTGACAAGCAGCCGTATGTCAGACAAATGCTACGCAAAGGTCGTAACCTTCCCACTCCCCCAGTGCGAATTCACTGACATTGGTACCCACATGGACCAGAGGTGAGTATACCGCTGCTGGTGATAGCCAAGCCACTGTTCCTTTCACCACAGAAATTTCTTAACAGAAGGGATTTCGACCTTCAATGAAAGATTGCTTCAAGTCTTTGATATTTGTTGTTACAGCTTGGCAGTAACAATGGGGAAGCGAGCCTTCTGGAGAAGGGCGCTACGGAGGCCACATCCTACCCATAGGGAGGTATCATATGGAGACTGATATGGACTGACCCAGACCTGGGGCAGTACTACATATGGAATGGGTCTCTGAGGCAGGTCTTACCTGAGAGTAGGGATGGAACGACTGCCAGCAGAGACTGACAGAATAATCTGTCAAGGGAAGACACGGGTTCACAGAGATGGGAACCTTACCATGGAAGAATACACATTTGGGATCGCCCAAAGGAAATCAAGCCATATGGACACCTAGCCCAGTACAGGGGCTGACTGGAGATCCGGGCAAGCTAACACCAATACTGGGCCTGGCGTCAGACTGCTCCACCCAGTCT
>NW_015648010.1:481212-484399 GCF_001515625.1 Sinocyclocheilus rhinocerous
TGTCAGACAAATGCTACGCAAAGGTCGTAACCTTCCCACTCCCCCAGTGCGAATTCACTGACATTGGTACCCACATGGACCAGAGGTGAGTATACCGCTGCTGGTGATAGCCAAGCCACTGTTCCTTTCACCACAGAAATTTCTTAACAGAAGGGATTTCGACCTTCAATGAAAGATTGCTTCAAGTCTTTGATATTTGTTGTTACAGCTTGGCAGTAACAATGGGGAAGCGAGCCTTCTGGAGAAGGGCGCTACGGAGGCCACATCCTACCCATAGGGAGGTATCATATGGAGACTGATATGGACTGACCCAGACCTGGGGCAGTACTACATATGGAATGGGTCTCTGAGGCAGGTCTTACCTGAGAGTAGGGATGGAACGACTGCCAGCAGAGACTGACAGAATAATCTGTCAAGGGAAGACACGGGTTCACAGAGATGGGAACCTTACCATGGAAGAATACACATTTGGGATCGCCCAAAGGAAATCAAGCCATATGGACACCTAGCCCAGTACAGGGGCTGGCCCGGGCAAGCTAACATCAATACTGGGCCTGGCGTCAAACTGCTCCACCCAGTTTGACTGCCGGGGGTGCTGGAGGATACTTCACCAGGGTTTGCCGTGTGGGAAAATGTAGGAAAAAGGTGCTCGCATCCCCGGGTGAGGGGGAATGGCACAGCAAGCATGACACTGGTCAGCTCTTCCCACCAATTACCTGTTACCCAACACACGGGAAGAAACTGGAAAATCTCGCTAAGGTGTTCGGTGTCGCCCAGCCCACAGCTCTACAGATGTCTGCCAGAGAGGCGCCGTGCGCCAATGCATAGGAGGAGGCAACTCTCCGTGTGGAGTGAGCCCTCACCCCCAGGAGGCACGGCTCACCTTCGGATTGGTACACCAAGGCGATGGCATCCACTATCCAGTGGGTCAACCTCTGCTTGGAGACAGCCTTCCCTTTCTGCTGACCTCCGTAGCAGACAAAGAGCTGCTCAGAGCTTCTGAAGCTCCGGGTGCGGTCCATGTATATGCGCAGCACTCTTACGGGACACAGCAACGCCAAGGCTGGATCTGCCTCCTCTGAGGGCAGTGCTTGCAGGTTCACCACCTGATCGTGAAAAGGAGTGGTGGGAACCTTGGGCACGTATCCAGGCCAGGGTCTCAGGACAGAGTAGGCCGGCCCGAACACAAGGCACTCTTTGCTTACCAAAAAATGCTTGGAGGTCCCCGACCCTCTTGATGGAAGTGAGCACGGTCAGGAGCGCTGTCTTACCAGACAGTAAATTTAAGCTCAACTGAATCCAGCGGCTCAAAGTGACACCTCTGAAGTACAGCCAGGACAATAGAGAGATCCCAGCAGGGCACCAGGCGTGACCTAGGAGGATGCAACCTTCTGGCACCCCTTAGGAACCTGATGATGAGCTTGTGCTTCCCCAGTGACCGGCCGTCCACTGCATCATGATGGACACATACACCTTCAAGGTGGAGGGTGACAGCCTACGCTCCAACCTCTCTTGCAGGAATGAAAGCACTACTCGAATTGTGCATCTTCGGGGGTCTTCTCAGCGAGAGGAACACCAGTTTGCGAACAGACTGCACTTCAGTGCATAAGATTGCCTCGTAGAGGGAGCTCTAGCCTGAGTGATAGTGTCCACCACTGCCTGTGGCAGATCACTTAAGTCTGCCGCGTCCTGTCCAGGAGCCACACATGGAGGATCCAAAGATCTGGACACGGGTGCCACATGGTGCCGAGCCCCTGAGAAAGGAGATCTTTCCTGGATGCGCCAAGGAGGGGCTGTCGCGAGGAGCATGAGTTCCGGAAACCAGGTCCAGGTGGGCCAGTACAGCGCAACCAGCAGGACCTGGTCCTCGTCCTCCCTGACCTTGCACAGTGTCTGTGTGAGGAGGCTCACTGATAAAAATGGAAATCAAAATTTTCTTCTTCAAAACCTTCAACTAGCTACTTCAACAAACAAGACAATAATTTTAACCTGACTTTATCCAATGTTCAGATGTCTGTTCTGGGTTGTATGTAATTGGATGCATATTTAAAGCTGCAGTCTGTAAGTTTTGCCTCTTTGTCGCCATCTCTGTTTGAAAATCTGCAATTGCAGCTGTTTGCGGTATTATCTTCCTTGCGTGGGTTGTGTGCCGGCACGGCTCCAGCGTGGATGAATCTAATGTTTTGAGGAGTATGTGTGTGTGGCACTCAGTCTCCGCATCGGTGTGGATATTTACTGTACTTCGCAATCACAGATTCTAGCCTACATCTTGGAATATATGACCTAAATAAGAATTTCCACCGTATGTTGTCATCTGAACAAGTAAAAAGTCTGCCACATTTGTTCTGACCACCTGAGGAAAAAGCATTATAATAAATCGCTCTACCAATGGTGATTTAATCTAAAGATCGGTTAGCTCATATCACATCAGACCATGCAAATTATTATTTTTGTTATACTTTATTCTCAATTTATTAATGTTAAAAACATCAGCATTGCCTATTGTGTGTATTAGCGTGTAGATTTCAATTTCTGTACAGTCTAATCTCTAATTGTCATACCATTCGAATTTCATATCAAGAAATTATTTTAACTCAAAAAGCAAATTCTCCCTTCGAAATGGTTCTCTTTAAAATACAAATTGTGTGTAACCCCAGGCTATCTGTAATCAGAAGCACATTTAAACCTGGAATATCATTTAATTTCATTCGCATGTGTTTCATAAACACATAGTCCTTTCTGGATTACAATCCGCTATCAAAATGATAAATGTAATTATTCTAGCTGCTGTGAGAAAAGGCTATAAACGATCGGCCACCTGCAGGATCCTCACATGTGATAGCCTAGTAGCCGGGACAACTTCTTTGTGTTTACAGACGTGACGTAATGATGCGGCAGCATGCTTAAATTTCCCATGAGAACCTACCCGTACCACTCAAATTAGAAAACATTATTATAAGATAACCGTTGTGAATCGGGCTAAAGTAAGGCGATAGTTTTGAACACTGGCTGGTTATGTACCGTATTGTCCCGAATATAAGAGATGTTTTTTTCTTGGAAATACATCTGAAAAAACGCGTCGTCTTATATTCAGCGTCTAGACTTTGACATGTCAATAATACACCCTGAACAATAGGTGGCGCCAAATACGCATAAAACGAGTGTGCCATGAAATACGTAATGTAAT
>NW_015648010.1:486606-491151 GCF_001515625.1 Sinocyclocheilus rhinocerous
TTTATGGATTACAATCCGCCATCAAAATGATACATTTAATTATTCTGGCTGCTGTGAGAAAAGGCTATAAACGATCTGCCACCTGCAGGATCCTCACATGTGATAGCCTAGTAGCCGGGACAACTTCTTTGTGTTTACAGACGTGACGTAATGATGCGGCAGCATGCTTAAATTTCCCATGAGAACCTACCCGTACCACTCAAATTAGAAAACATCATTATAAGCTAACCGTTGTGAATCGGGTTAAAGTAAGGCGATATTTTTTAACACTGGCTGGTTATGTACTTGCTCAAATATTGATTTTGGATCATTTCTAACCAAAAAAAGTTAAGGACTGAATATTAAATTTCAGTAATATTGTTATACAAATCAAATGTCTAATTGTAGGGATTAATCAGCTGGGGAAGTATGTTGATATCTATTAGTTCAACTGAAACTGAACAAAACTACATTTACATTTACATTTAGTCATTTAGCAGAAGTTTTTATCCAAAGCGACTTACAAATGAAGACAATGGAAGCAATCAAAACTAACAAAAGAGCAATGATATGCAAGTGCTATAACAAAGAAGTTTTTATCCAAAGCGACTTACAAATGAAGACAATGGAAGCAATCAAAATCAACGAAAGAGCAATGATATGCAAGTGTTATAACAAGTCTCAGTTAGCTTAACGCAGCACACGTAGCAAGTTTTTTTTTTATTTAAATTATATAATAAATAAAAACAAAACAGATAGAATAGAAAAAAAATAGACTAAAATGAGTCTTTAACAATTAGTCGTGTAACTACATAAACTACATAGAGCCATTACACAAAATACTGCACAGTTGAAACGATGGTCTTAATGACCTTCCTAAAGTCTAAACGAGTGAGTGATATATGATGAAGCACAAATGCACACTTACATATGCTGGCCAGCAGTTTTGCATGTGTTGCCATATATACTCAGACCAATTTTCATGATACTGATTCATACAGGATGTATTTTCACATCATAATGACGCAGTATTTTTACACTCGTCACATTAACATTCTAAACAAACTAACTTCATTAAATTAACAAATATTCTGCCAGGTTTTCATTACCTTTAGCCAATAGCGGAAAACAATTCAACATATATTCATGGCACTAGGTTGTGTTGCAGCAGGAACAGCAGGAGTGTGATTTTTCTTGTTTTTGTTGTTTAGAAGTCTTATTTTATCAATATGTTGTGCCAATGAATGTCTCCATAAATAATGTATGCCATTGCTTCTGCTTATTCACAGCGTAATTGCTTTGCCTCCTTTAATTAGTTTATATCCATGGTTTATTCCTAGGGGAGGAGCTACAGACTATAAAGGTGGCTGTTTATGGCCGTTTAAAAGGAGAAAGTTTTTCTTTAGTACAGAAGCTGAACGTTGATGCCTCATTAGAAGTTTTTTTCATTGCGAATACATTCGGTATACAGCGTGTTATATATACAGTGGGTACGGAAAGTATTCAGACCCCCTTAAATTTTTCACTCTTTGTTATATTGCAGCCATTTGCTAAAATTATTTAAGTTATTTTTTTTTCCTCATTAATGTACACACAGCACCCCATATTGACAGAACAACACAGAATTGTTGACATTTTTGCAAATTTATTAAAAAAGAAAAACTGAAAAATGCTCAGTATTTAGTAGAAGCACCCTTTTGATCTAATACAGCCATCCAAATCCATGTGTGAAAAACTTGTTGCATCTTTCCCAAAAAGACTCGTGGCTGTATTAGATCAAAAGGGTGCTTCTGCTAAATACTGAGCAAAGGGTCTGAATATTTAGGACCATGTGATATTTCAGTTTTTTTTTTTTAATAAATCTGCAAAAATGTCAACAATTCTGTGTTTTTCTGTCAATATGGGGTGCTGTGTGTACATTAATGAGGAAAAAAAATTAACTTAAATGATTTTAGCAAATGGCTGCAATATAACAAAGAGTGAAAAATTTAAGGGGGTCTGAATACTTTCCGTACCCACTGTATATACCACAGCTGTTCTTCACTCAAAAGCTTTGCTGTACTCTCAGCTAATCACTTCAACATTTTAAAAGCTTCATGTCTTTAGAGTTAATTAATGTAAAATAGGTTCCAGTAGCCTCTGATGAAACTGGTCAAAGATGGGAGAGTACTTATTAGTCCACTAATGAGCACAGTTTGTGTTTTTGCATAAAAAAGAGCGCAAACTTGACTAGATGCATTTATGTCTCTTAAGTGCAATTACTTTACAATTATTTCTAATTATGTTTACTTTGCATGTGCCTCGGCGGAAGGAGTTCAGCTTCGATAGGTTAATTCCAGAGGTCACGAATCATGAGAAATCTCACTGCAAGCAAATTTACTGTTATTTATTTTATAGTAGTTATATCATACCACATATTGGATGACACAATGGTCGGCTAGGTCATGTTGCAAATAGCACATTTGCAAAAAATCAAGCATAAATTAAGCTGAGTTACCTATGTATTATTAATAGCACAGGTCAGAGAGTGAAGCACATGCATGTTATTTCCATGCACATTCACTGTTACACATATTTACATTCATACCGGTACTAGTTTGTATACAGGATCATTACAAACATCCTCAATAATTTAGAAAGGCATTAAATATTAAAGCAATACTCCTGGGCTCATAGCATCAACTCACCTTAATGATAATCTGAAATATGATTTGACTATTTATAACCAAACAGATGTTATAGAGGTGATATTGTCTAGCATATTTGTACTGCTTATTTTTCCATATGTATATTTAGCTCTCAAAGACTTTCTAACAAATCAGCTCTGGCCATTGTGAGTCTTTTATGTAACGAGCCAAATGGATACATCATGAAGCGAGATGAGAAGAAAAGAAAAATCTATGCGCTTCCTCCTCCTCCTCGTCTTAACCCAGACCCCATTATGCCCGAGCAGGGCAGCCATCGCTCGAACGGGAGGTTATGCAAAAAGATGTTGATGAATCCGGCAAGCTTTGATATCTAAATATCGATTTTATTTTCTGTTTTTCTCCTGCCAATTATGGCGAGGCGAGATAATTCCCTCCAGGTGAAAAGTGGATTGTTTCTATTTTCGTAGCGTCTCAATATTGCTGAGCTGTTCTTGGCCGATGCAGTATGGATTCCTGCCTGCCTTATCTTCCCTCGTGAAGTCCCATCAAAAGATATTAAAGACACAAGAGGCTGGGAGGCGGGCAATAAACAACCTGGTGATGTCAAAAATGTCAGAAATCAAAATTCAGACATGACTGTTTTTGGACACTGTACAGCGCTCTTTTCCAGCCCCCACATGCAGAATGGAGAAGTGCATATGAAATGAGTTTCGAATATACTCTGTTTCGCTGGAGTTTTCAGTCACACTTTTCATTATAAACGTGTGTGTCAGTGCGCAGAATGTCACCGCACTGCTATCTGTCCGAGAGGTGTTGAGCTGCACTGACGGATGACTATGAGTTGTGTTTGAGGCAGGAAAGGTACTGTATGGGAGTAATGCAGTTCAGTACTTGCCCTGCCTGCTTCTTTTTCTCTAACTTTCACTCTATACGTGTCTAAAATACTGGAAAGAGTTTCTGTCGAACTGTTTCACAACCCTGGAGTTAGAGTTGTTGGATATTATCCTCAGCACCAATCAATGTTTTTTTTTTTTTTTTCTCATCTTTCCCACTTCAGTGTTAAAATGTAATCCCAGTGAGTGTCACTTACAGTACTCACACTGATGTCTATCTAAACCCATGTTGTATTTTTTTATCTTTCAGCTTTTGTGATAACATAAAAGTAGAATGATATAATGGTATCATATAATGTTTGTCAGTTGTTATTATCAATGTGTTATTTTTTTATATTTTTTGTGGAAGCTGTCAAAGTTTTTTATTTTATTTTATTTTATTTTAGTGTGCATTAATTTATTTATTTCAGGATTCTTAAAGGGGTCCTATTATGCTCTTTTACAAAGTCTTGATTTTGTTTTGAGGGTGTAGAACAGGCTCTCATACTAGGTTGTTCGAAAAACATTATTTTTCACATATTTTGCATTATTACAACACCTCTCTCCCCAGTCTGGCATGAACGGCTCGAATAGTTCCTGTATCAAATGAAGGCCCGCCTTCTGAAATACGAAATGTGCTGTGATTGGTTAGCTGGGCCAGTGTGTGTTGTGATATGTTAGCTGGGCCAGTGTGTGTTGTGATTGGTTAGCTGTGTGTTGTGATTGGTTAGCTGTGTGTTGTGATTGGTCGGGAAATGTCATGCCCCTTAAAGGTCCCCTGAAATGCTTAGAAACACGCAGCGTTACTCTATGTGTTGACGTCATTTTAACTGAAACAGGAAGACAGGGCGGGACATATCAAGCAGCCCTGCCCCTTTTTAAAATAGCCAATAGCGTTAGTTTATATCACAGCTTGGGCTAGAGCCGTTCAGAGCCGTTGAGCTCCGTAAAGCCGCAGGGTATGCCAGCCACAATCTCATCCACATTGCTATAAAATATAGCATTCTGTGTAGAATTAAAATAGCTCCGATACATTTTGTGGTCTG
>NW_015648010.1:493259-496388 GCF_001515625.1 Sinocyclocheilus rhinocerous
TAGCTGGGCCAGTGTGTGTTGTGATTGGTTAGCTGGGCCAGTGTGTGTTGTGATTGGTTAGCTGTGTGTTGTGATTGGTCGGGAAATGTCATGCCCCTTAAAGGTCCCCTGAAATGCTTAGAAACACGCAGCGTTACTCTATGTGTTGACGTCATTTTAACTGAAACAGGAAGACAGGGCGGGACATATCAAGCAGCCCTGCCCCTTTTTAAAATAGCCAATAGCGTTAGTTTATATCACAGCTTGGGCTAGAGCCGTTCAGAGCCGTTGAGCTCCGTAAAGCCGCATTTGACAGGGTATGCCAGCCACAATCTCATCCATATTGCTATAAAATATAGCATTCTGTGTAGAATTCAAATAACTCCGATACATTTTGTGGTCTGCGCCGACTCGCGCATGTGATCGGCTCTGTGCTATCGTGTCTCTGGACCGGAGCAGAGTGTGTGCGGTGCGGTGGTTTTAGCGTGACACAGCACGAAACCAGACTTTTGAAAAGTGATTTCTGTTAAATAAAATATCTCCTTTTGAAGTGGACTTTGAGTTTTGTAATTTTGCAGATATTTTTTTATGCTCAAACAGCAACATTACAGACTAACTAAAGTTGAAAAAGTGAAAAAACATAATAGGACCCCTTTAAATAATTAGAAAGTTTAAAAAACAGCATTGGTTTAAATTACATGTATTTTATTTTTTTGACAAATGTAATGTATCCTTGCTAAATAAAAGTGTCCTTTCATTTATGTATGTGTTTGTTTATTTGTTTATTTGTTTTTTTGTTTGTTTGTTTGAAACATTGAACACTGAAAAATCCTAATTATTCCAAACAGTGTGTGTATTCCGGTAGTGTTACTAACACTTTAATCCCAGTCTTTTAAGGTGTAAGGAACAGATGGAAATTTAAATCATTATTTGTTGAATATTATTTGGGACAACTGTAGTTGCTTTTCACGTTTACTAAAAAAAGAGCAGCTTAGACATTCTGCAAAACATCATCTTTTGTGTCCCACAAAAGAACTAAAATCATGTTTTGCTGTTGAAATCCATGAGGTGGAACGTGGAAATGTTGTAGGTCTCAAAGATTTCTGCATGCCTTTATGTGGGGAAAAAGTTGAGAATGTATGAGTAAATAATGGCAAAAGTTTCATGTTTTGGCATACTGTTCCTTTAACTGAATAGAGTAAACTGAACACAATGTGGGATAGTGATATATAAGCCTGAATGCTATAATTTCTTTCTCATTAATTTGATTTTTATGACATCTGATTGACAGCGCTGGAGTAGTTATCCGCATTACCCGGCTTGTGGTATAAACATTTGCCAAGCTCACACTAACTATCCTCCGCTCCTCTTTCAGACGATGACTGGATCTGGAATGATGCTCGATCGCTCAGAACGAGCGGGCCCGACCGCTCAGAACCAGCGGGCCCGACTCAGGACCACATAAAAGCGGCAAGCAGAGGCGTTAGGCTTCTTCTCCTGAGCTCCTGCTGAAATCTGTAATTTGACAGCCAAGATTTGTTGGGACTGTTGAGACGTTTCACCCTGAGGCCTGCGAGCTGGTGAGATTAAATTTTCTCTATTCTTTCAAGTTCTTTTTATTGTTTATTACTAATTAACATCCCATCTATAATTTAATTTCTGAAACGGGACTCTGGGATCACCAGCCAAAATCAAATATGCAGGCTTAATTGTATTTTTGGGAAGTTTAGTAAAGCAACGTGTCCCTAACGGACATATTTTCATGTTAAACGCTTGGCTTTGGCTGCATCTTCGAGAACATTGTAAAGGTTTAAAAGACATAAAACAATAATTTACAAGCACAACTGACAGGGGATCACATGGTTGCATTATTTCCTGTGCATGGTAACTAAACTTATAGGCGTAGACAGACGGCTCATTACAGACACCTTGCACATTTTAATGGAGGCAAATGTGTTTCCTTTGCAACTATCAGAGAGAACGGAGAGAACAAATAGCGTATCCATACTGAGCAGCATACTAATGCAGGAGAAATGCATTTCTTTGTCTGAGAAATACAGGCTTTATAACTTACTGCTCTCTGCTGGGGGGGGGGAGTGAGGGTGCAAATGCAAATAAAGGGTTTAAACAATTTTGTTTGCCTTTCTAGTGTCACGCAAATGGACTGTTTAGGAGTAAATTCTCAGAGGAAATTCCCCAGAGCGGTGAGATGATTCCACCGGAGCCGCCGGACTCTCCCTGAGCGCTGTGTGAGTACACAGAATAGATGAGCTACAACAATACACGTGCACAGCACTTATTAAAGTGGTCGCACCGTACATTTTTTATCACTTTTATTCCCCCTGAGGTCCACTAATAGTGTTAGTCAAGACCAACTCAAATGCATTCTTTTTCCTTGCCATTGTTGCCGTTGGCTGCTTACTGGGGCTATTAAAGGGATAGTTCACCCAAAATAAATAAATAAATAACATTATGACTATTTTCTCGCTCTCAATTTTTTTCTTGGAACACAAACTGCATGCAATGAGAGTGGATGGGGACCAATTCAAAATAAATGCATCATACAAGTAGTCAGTACAATTAATGCACCATATTCCAAGTAATTTGAAGGAATATGATAACTTTATATACTGAAAAGAACAATATTTTAAATATGTATTGTCAATCTTGCTTAATAGCTATGGTCACCATTCACTTTCACTGTATGGAAAAGAGCAGCATCTATTCCAATCTATTTCCATATGTGAAAATAGATGAAGGTGTAGAAATTAATGTAAATTCTTCATTTTTGGTGAAATGTTTTATTCTCTGTAAAGCTGCACTGCTGCAGTAGAACAATCTGTATTATGAAAGTGGTGTGATGAATTATTTAAATATGACTGAATCATATGTAGCCAGTGTTGGGAATGTAATAGGTTACATATTACAAGTTACCCTATTTAAAATGTAAGAAGTAGTGTAACTATTTAAAGGGATAGTTCACCCAAAAATGAAAATGTGATGTGTATCTGCTTACCCCCAGGGCATCCAAGATGTAGGTGACTTTGTTTCTTCAGTAGAACACAAACAAAGATTTTTAACTCAAACCGTTGCAGTCTGTCAGTCATATAATGGAAGTGAATGGGAATCACGGCTTTGAGAGTCAAAAAA
>NW_015648010.1:498126-509665 GCF_001515625.1 Sinocyclocheilus rhinocerous
TGTTTTTTACCTCTGATTCACGTAATGTCCGAACTGTCCTGAGCAGCGGCGCGTCCTCCTGAGCGTGTTCTCAACAGCCGGCAGCTGACGCGTCGTCGTCTTCTTGCTTTACGGCGGATCTCAGACTTATAAGTGCATTACCGCCACCTATCTCTCAAATGGACCATTAACACTCTATCTACAATCTCAATTAGGAGTGATAATAAATACTGTTCAGTTTCTTGCACAGACCGATCGTTTCATGTCTTTACACATCAATGTATCGTCACGAGCCGCAGGGTTTAATTTGGTTTTGTTTGTGTATGTTTTTTTTTTTATTCACCCGGAATTCTGTTTCATTTACTCACTCTGATGTTGTTCCAAAACGTACTTTTTTTTTTTCTGTGAAAACATATTTTGAGAATGGAATGTCTCAGTATGTGGTTACCAACATTCTTCAAAATGTATTTTTTGTGTGTTTAGTATGAGAAAGCAAGCCATGCAGGTTTGGAACCATGTAAAGGGTGACTGATATTTTTTTTTATTTAATCTCTTTAAATGATTATGGGTAAGAAAGAATCAATAATATCCACATTTACAGTGTAAATGTGAATTGGCTCTGAATACATTTGTGCCATTTCACCTTCAGCCCATTTAAATGAGAGCGTGTGCAGTTGTGCATTTCATTATGCGTCTATCCATGTGTGTACAGTAGCATGTATGTCTGCCGTATTGATGTGCATCCAGAGCTTCAGATCATGAGTATCAAATGCCTGTAATGGAATGGCAGACAGATCACAAGCGGCACGCAGACAGAAAAGACTGATCTATGTGTGAAAGTGCTGATAGGCCACATAAACACATCCACTTCTGTCATCAGATCTTTAATAGCTGCATACAGGTGCAAACAGCATGCAATCTGGTTTGTTAGTCCCTGTGTTTTGCTTTCTAATTTTATCCCTTTGACAAGCAATTTTGGATTTAAAGAAGATTTAGATAAGAACAAGAGAGAGATGTTGTGTGTGTTCACTGTACGTGTTGGTAATCCTCAGCATCACAGCCGGAGAGAGGATGTTTTCAGCTTTGCAATCTATTAAGCATCTCTCTCGCTCACTCTCTACCTCTCACAAAGGAAACAGCAGGTGCTGGGAAAACCGGTGATCAGCGGGTTACAAAGCCCCGCTTCAATCCCCTCCTTTCAGCACTGAGGGTGCAATTCTCCATCAAGGTTGTCTCTCACAGATATCCTCTCAGTTCGTCTGAAATCCGTTCAGCTAAACACCAGTACAATGGACTGCGGGAAGCAATACATCTCACATACACTTAACCACAGCTGTGAGAGAATCAGCGACTATTCAAAAATCATCTAAAACCTTGTTCAAAACAAACCTAGGTGCTGTACGATGGAATAAAAGTAAAAGATGGCATAACATTTCCCTAGTACCTGACAGATAACGCTGAAATGTGTCTTGACATATCACGTCTGTGACAATCCTAGTTCCTGTAAACAGCAAAAAGTGGGTGTGCCCAAAATCAGCTTTTAGGCAAACAGAAATGCCTGCTCATTACGCTTGTTCAAGTTCAGTTTTGATTAATTGTGCGTTTGGTAGTTTTAACGCACACTTTCCAGCCAATCAGAATTGAATGTTTTATATGTTTATAAACATACACTACCATTTAAGTTTGGGTCTGTAAGCTTGCTTATCTATCTATCTATCTATCTATCTATCTATTTATTTATTTATGTATTTATTTATTTATTTGTTTGTTTGTTTGTTTTAATACTATTACTTTTAATGCAAGGACATATTAATTTGATTTTTTTCATTTTTTTAATGAAAAAAAAAAGTAGTAATAATAATACATTTTGGCCGTTCATTTACATGACAATGGTGTTTTGAGGGCCTGAAAACACAAACTTGAAAAGAGGTTTCAAGTTTTTGGAAACTATTCTATTGTTGCCCCATTTAAACAACACAAATATTAATTTGTGAAAGGTTGATGTCATGCGCATACATATTACATGTTTGTGTAGTATTTCTTTACATTGCAATCTACTGGCCTGGCATGCATAATACAGCGTTTTCAGTAGTTTTCATGGATCTGTTGGAAAAGGGATCGTTCAATTTTTAGTACATTTTTGTTGTGTGACATACCCTTAAAATAATTTCTGAAGGAATATGTGACACTGAAGACTGGAGTATTGATGCTGAAAGTTCAGCGTTGCATCACAGAAATAAATTACATTTTAAAATATATTCAAATAGAAAACAATATATAATAATATTTCAAAAATTTTACTATATTTTACTATATTTTTTAATCAAATAAATGTAGCCTCGCTGCACATAAGAAACTGACCCAAAACATGTTGTCCTTATATGGGGATTTATATATAAATATATAAAATGATATTGATATATAAATCAAGAACCACATGGGTTCACTGTAATTCTTTCCTGTTACAGTTCTATGAGAGCCCAGGTGGAGTCTAGCATCTGAAGCACAGGTTTCCTTCTCTCTGTTGTAACGGATGATAGAGTATGTTTTCCTCTTTTCCTCCCACCATTCCCAGGTGTGTATTCCGCCGGCGGTCTTTGTGTGTTTGTGTGTGAGAGCTTTACCTCCCCTGACTGTTGCTTTGTTTAGCTCCTTACCGCTGTCAGACCCCTCTTCTCCTCCTTGGCCCTTGAAGCCGGCTGGAGGTTTTTTTGTGCTCTCAAGTGTCTCTCCACTGTCAACAGTAGCCTTGATATTCAAATGGGTTACACTGCATTGAAGGGGGTGAGGAAGATAGAGTGCAAGAATGATAAATACACCTTCAGTGGAAAGCACACACGCTCTGTAAAACATGAGGAAGTACTCTAATCACAAAGGTGGGAGAGAAGAGGAACATGAGAGCAGGATGAAAGAGAGGGAACATGACAGCGCCAGTTATAGCAACAACACGGCCGATGGTGGCAAATCTTCATCAGTACCACAGACACCTTTCATGGGCACCTCGCCATCATACATGAGGGAAAAAAAATCTCCATGCAGCAAAGAATCGATGAGAAATTAAAAATCTTCTCACTCCAAAGGTGACAAAAACTAAAGCATGGTCAAATGTCTTGCACGTAACTTTAAGATGCTAAATGTACTAGGCATAGCTATAAAGGCGTAGTATTCAGTGTCACATGACACACACATACACACATGCCCCAAGCATTTGAATAGTAGTATATCATGGTTTCTGCATAAATATGAAGCAGCACAACTGGTTTCAACATTTACAATAATCAGAAATATTTATTGAGCAGCAAATCAGCATATTAGAATGATTTCTGAAGGATCATGTGGCACTGAAGCCTGGAGTAATGATGCTGAAAATTCAGCTCTGATCACAAGAATAAATTAAATTTTACAATATATTACAATATAAAACAGCTATTTTAAATTGTAATACAATTTCACAATATTAGTGTTTTCTATCTCTCTCTCTCTCTGTATTTTTGACTAAAAAAATTGCATTAAACATAAAAAAAATGCAAATATTATAATGTTTCCAAATATTTGCCAGGTACCGTATAAGCAAGGTATCACGCATAACATGTAGATAAATGTACAGTGACAGTGATTTATTGTAAAAACTGGCCAAAACACCATATATAAGTATCACAAATGCATTGTGTTGAATTTCAAGTCTTCTGAAGCCATATAATAATAAATGATCCCGCTCTGTGAATGCAGTCACGTCTCATTCAAAAGATAAATCTGACACGCAATAACCAATGACATTTCACAATCAAAGCTGATGTAACGATTCTTCAGGATTGGGAGCGTTATGGCGAATGGAAACATTGATCGCTTTGGGGTCTGTTCGTAACACAAAGCAATCATTTAGCCTCAGAAGACTTGGAATATTTGTAATATTTGAATAAACTGTGATTGTACTTGTATGTGCCTGTTATATCATGTGTTTTATAGTATTTGATATTGACAAATGGTTAGGTTTAATGGTGGGGGGTCAGGTTAGATGCTCAAAACGGACTAAATGGTGTAATATGTATACACTTTTTGTTGCTGCTGAAATTATACCCCAATATATATCATAATGAAAAAAGTTATACCCCAATATATCATGTCATGATGATAAAATTCTAATGCAATTCACATCTGTTTATTGACACCAAAGATTTCTCATTGAAAACAATGTAGTTCCTAGTTTGTTGATAAACTAGTGATGCCAAAGGTTAACTTGTACTGCATTACCCCCAGCACTGTTTATGATTATGATAATGAATTAAAATAATACAATAACATATTAGTTTGCAGCACTTTAGACTGACACAGGAAGTTTTGCACATTCAAGTTAAAATATTTGTGTCCACTCTTACATTAAAAATGGATAACTGAACACTAAAGACTGCGAGCTGACTTTTTCAATGGTTATAAGTGATGTAATCCCGCTTCAGAAATAATTCCATTCCTCTACCTTAGTCACTCAAAATCATGCTGGCTGTTGTAGCGAAATACTGGACCTAAATTAATATCCGCCATCCTTATATTAAATAGCTACCCTAAACATGCATCTGGCTCCATATCTACACTATACAGTAGCTCAGAAGAACCAGCCTGACCGTAGAAAGCTCAGCAACATCCTTAGCTCTTACACCACAGAGTGCTCAAGTGGGTGCGAGAATCTCTTAGCATCTTTGTGTGTGTGTGTGCATCTCTCCGTCGCAGCCCGTACAGCACATGACAGAGATGTGCGACACGCTTTCTCAAAAGACACTGCAAAACATCTCTAACATAATGAGTTTTTAATTAAGTCCCCTGCTTTATCGGGTTTTACAAAGGAGGACTTCGGGAAGCCACCTCCAATGTGCTTTAATGAATTGTTTGGAGAATTTTGCAGAGCCACACTGATAAAGTTTTTCACAAAATACGGTCCCCATCTCTGCATTGACTTTCCAGGGTCTTACAAACACTTCCACTCCTCTGCATCCCTAAAGAAAAGCACCAAAATTCATTATTGATGTCACAGCATTTGTTATTGTATTAGCTCTGGTTTGTCACACCAGGAAAACAGAGCAGTCTTTCTTGTGTGCAGTGAAGCAGACAGTATACCTCCTAATGGAATAAGAGTATATTGAGTACCTCTGCATTTCCTTGGGGCAAGTCAACCTTAATGCGAGCACTAAAGAAACATTGGGAAAGACAAGAACGGTAGAAAGAAACAAAAATGCAGGAGGACAATATGAACAGATACCATCTGAATGTGTTCGTTTTTAAAAAGCAGCTGCGTGTCTTCTTTTTTTATATATATTACAGCATATAAGTATTTCAAATGTATTTATTTCAATGCTTTTGCATCATTCTCACTTCGTACATGGTTGAAACAAGTTATGCTAACAGTTCTCTTCGGATTAGTCCTCCCAAGGCAGGCGTCTAGGGCCAGTATGAGCAATGTTTCCAAGCGATGGAGTTAGTTTGCACTTTGTTGGCTGAAAATGTAATCTATCTCCTGCCTTGCGGTTTGATCCACCTCATGACCTGCGAGAGGCCAGTCTCATCTCTAATTCTTCACCAGGAAAGGTCTGCCCCCTGCCCAGGTCCGATCTTTGTGTGCGATCCGGACCTCCTTGATATGGATCCCGTGTGTCCACTGCCTTATGTTCCTCCAGAGCCGGCACGTTTGAAGCGAGCTCTCGGTACGACCGCTCTACACGCTGTGAAAAGTTGCTTATTGATTGACCCAGGTGGAGTCTAGCATCTGAAGCATATGTTTCCTTCTCTCTGTTGAAATGGATGATAGAGTATGTTTTCCACTTTTCCTCCCACCATTCCCAGGTGTGTATTCCCCCGGCGGTCTTTGTGTGTTTGTGTGTGAGAGCTTTACCTCCCCTGACTGTTGCTTTGTTTAGCTCCTTACCGCTGTCAGACCCCTCTTCTCCTCCTTGGCCCTTGAAGCCGGCTGGAGGTTTTTTTGTGCTCTCAAGTGTCTCTCCACTGTCAACAGTAGCCTTGATATTCAAATGGGTTACACTGCATTGAAGGGGGTGAGGAAGATAGAGTGCAAGAATGATAAATACACCTTCAGTGGAAAGCACACACGCTCTGTAAAACATGAGGAAGTACTCTAATCACAAAGGTGGGAGAGAAGAGGAACATGAGAGCAGGATGAAAGAGAGGGAACATGACAGCGCCAGTTATAGCAACAACACGGCCGATGGTGGCAAATCTTCATCAGTACCACAGACACCTTTCATGGGCACCTCGCCATCATACATGAGGGAAAAAAAATCTCCATGCAGCAAAGAATCGATGAGAAATTAAAAATCTTCTCACTCCAAAGGTGACAAAAACTAAAGCATGGTCAAATGTCTTGCACGTAACTTTAAGATGCTAAATGTACTAGGCATAGCTATAAAGGCGTAGTATTCAGTGTCACATGACACACACATACACACATGCCCCAAGCATTTGAATAGTAGTATATCATGGTTTCTGCATAAATATGAAGCAGCACAACTGGTTTCAACATTTACAATAATCAGAAATATTTATTGAGCAGCAAATCAGCATATTAGAATGATTTCTGAAGGATCATGTGGCACTGAAGCCTGGAGTAATGATGCTGAAAATTCAGCTCTGATCACAAGAATAAATTACATTTTACAATATATTACAATATAAAACAGCTATTTTAAATTGTAATACAATTTCACAATATTAGTGTTTTCTATCTCTCTCTCTCTCTGTATTTTTGACTAAAAAAATTGCATTAAACATAAAAAAAATGCAAATATTATAATGTTTCCAAATATTTGCCAGGTACCGTATAAGCAAGGTATCACGCATAACATGTAGATAAATGTACAGTGACAGTGATTTATTGTAAAAACTGGCCAAAACACCATATATAAGTATCACAAATGCATTGTGTTGAATTTCAAGTCTTCTGAAGCCATATAATAATAAATGATCCCGCTCTGTGAATGCAGTCACGTCTCATTCAAAAGATAAATCTGACACGCAATAACCAATGACATTTCACAATCAAAGTTGATGTAACGATTCTTCAGGATTGGGAGCGTTATGGCGAATGGAAACATTGATCGCTTTGGGGTCTGTTCGTAACACAAAGCAATCATTTAGCCTCAGAAGACTTGGAATATTTGTAATATTTGAATAAACTGTGATTGTACTTGTATGTGCCTGTTATATCATGTGTTTTATAGTATTTGATATTGACAAATGGTTAGGTTTAATGGTGGGGGGTCAGGTTAGATGCTCAAAACGGACTAAATGGTGTAATATGTATACACTTTTTGTTGCTGCTGAAATTATACCCCAATATATATCATAATGAAAAAAGTTATACCCCAATATATCATGTCATGATGATAAAATTCTAATGCAATTCACATCTGTTTATTGACACCAAAGATTTCTCATTGAAAACAATGTAGTTCCTAGTTTGTTGATAAACTAGTGATGCCAAAGGTTAACTTGTACTGCATTACCCCCAGCACTGTTTATGATTATGATAATGAATTAAAATAATACAATAACATATTAGTTTGCAGCACTTTAGACTGACACAGGAAGTTTTGCACATTCAAGTTAAAATATTTGTGTCCACTCTTACATTAAAAATGGATAACTGAACACTAAAGACTGCGAGCTGACTTTTTCAATGGTTATAAGTGATGTAATCCCGCTTCAGAAATAATTCCATTCCTCTACCTTAGTCACTCAAAATCATGCTGGCTGTTGTAGCGAAATACTGGACCTAAATTAATATCCGCCATCCTTATATTAAATAGCTACCCTAAACATGCATCTGGCTCCATATCTACACTATACAGTAGCTCAGAAGAACCAGCCTGACCGTAGAAAGCTCAGCAACATCCTTAGCTCTTACACCACAGAGTGCTCAAGTGGGTGCGAGAATCTCTTAGCATCTTTGTGTGTGTGTGTGCATCTCTCCGTCGCAGCCCGTACAGCACATGACAGAGATGTGCGACACGCTTTCTCAAAAGACACTGCAAAACATCTCTAACATAATGAGTTTTTAATTAAGTCCCCTGCTTTATCGGGTTTTACAAAGGAGGACTTCGGGAAGCCACCTCCAATGTGCTTTAATGAATTGTTTGGAGAATTTTGCAGAGCCACGCTGATAAAGTTTTTCACAAAATACGGTCCCCATCTCTGCATTGACTTTCCAGGGTCTTACAAACACTTCCACTCCTCTGCATCCCTAAAGAAAAGCACCAAAATTCATTATTGATGTCACAGCATTTGTTATTGTATTAGCTCTGGTTTGTCACACCAGGAAAACAGAGCAGTCTTTCTTGTGTGCAGTGAAGCAGACAGTATACCTCCTAATGGAATAAGAGTATATTGAGTACCTCTGCATTTCCTTGGGGCAAGTCAACCTTAATGCGAGCACTAAAGAAACATTGGGAAAGACAAGAACGGTAGAAAGAAACAAAAATGCAGGAGGACAATATGAACAGATACCATCTGAATGTGTTCGTTTTTAAAAAGCAGCTGCGTGTCTTCTTTTTTTATATATATTACAGCATATAAGTATTTCAAATGTATTTATTTCACTGCTTTTGCATCATTCTCACTTCGTACATGGTTGAAACAAGTTCTGCTAACAGTTCTCTTCGGATTACCCCTCCCAAGGCAGGCGTCTAGGGCCAGTATGAGCAATGTTTCCAAGCGATGGAGTTAGTTTGCACTTTGTTGGCTGAAAATGTAATCTATCTCCTGCCTTGCGGTTTGATCCACCTCATGCCCTGCGAGAGGCCAGTCTCATCTCTAATTCTTCACCAGGAAAGGTCTGCCCCCTGCCCAGGTCCGATCTTTGTGTGCGATCCGGACCTCCTTGATATGGATCCCGTGTGTCCACTGCCTTATGTTCCTCCAGAGCCGGCACGTTTGAAGCGAGCTCTCGGTACGACCGCTCTACACGCTGTGAAAAGTTGCTTATTGATTGACAAAGACGAGAAGCCTTAGGCAAAGTTTGGGTAAAGGCTACGTTTAGTTATTGCGAGATGTGGCGATATATGCTCGCAGTCTTCAGGCGGTTTCTCCAGCCCGGGTTTGCATGCACAGCGTCCCAGTATGCTCCGTGATAACATATACATGCGATGGTAAACCCAGCGGTAATTATTTCAGGAGGCCTAGAACAAGTAGTACAGTAGTCCATCACTTTCATTCTCCTCCCCTATTTCGATCACTATTTTTTAAGTTTCGTAACAAGCGGAATTAAATGGGTTTCGCTCAGGCCTCACGCTTTGCAAGTCGCTGGCTTTCATTTTGTACATTGTGCACTTTTTAAAAGCCTCGTTACTTTCGCCACGGGACTCCGTAGTGGCGCTACAAAGCTCCGGCAGCACTTTACACGAGGTATGAGGATGGGAACGCTGGCCCATGATTCCCTGCTCTTCCCTCTGTCGGCCGACTAAAGGCAGGGCGCTGAGATTCAGAAGACCGCCTTCCCTGTGTGACATCTTTGCGTAGAGACATTAAAGGTCTGGGCTTCTGAGTTGTTCCTCTCTTGCCTCCTCTCTTGATCAGACATCTATGTTTGCCAGAGGGACAGTGGGAAGCTGGCCGTCTTTTCACTTTTGTTTCGTTGGATGTGGGGCTGGAGAACCTTCCCCGCTTTCTTTCTCCATCTCTTTTTGCAGCAAACCTGGTAGTGGGGTACAGGTCCACGTGGAGGTGTCTAATGAGAGACACAGGGAGCGTGGGAGAACAGCAGGCTCACTCGCTGGAGGGGTCTACACCAAAGGCCGAGACTACAGAGGAGCTGACAGTGAGAAACAACTGTGGTGGAAGCAGAAAAAATGGGCAGATGGACAGAGAGCAGATCCTCAGCGATCTACAGGGATGAAAACAAGGACTTGGGAAGAAACCAGAGCAAGTGGAAGGTGATAAATATATAATCACCTTCTCTGATTGAAATGAGTGTTGAGAGGGCTGCCTTAAAAGATGCAACAGTAAGTGCAAGCAATTAAGTTTTCTCCAAATTTGAACAAAAAAAATGTTGTCATTTAAATATTTATCTTTTTTTAGTAACTACCACAGGATTTGGTAACACTTTACAGTAAGATTCCATTTGTTATGCATTAACATGAACTAACAATAAAAATACTTCTAAATAATTTAATAATCTTATTTAATGCTATTTTTTTGATATGTAAAGTTATTATTTAGAGTTATTATTAAAATCAAAAGTTGTATCTGTTAATATTATTTAATGAACCTGAATTAACATGAACTAACAGTAAACAGTTTACATTACTATAGATTAAAAAAAATATACTGTAACATGTATCATTTAAATAATAGCATTAGCTTGCACTGTTTAATGCATTAACTAATGTTAACTTATGGAACCTTATTGTAAAGTGTTACCCATGATTTCTGCTCCTAGTTTGCTTTGTTTTATAGGAATAATTCACCCAAATATTCAAATACTGTCATTATTTACTCACCTTCATGTCATTCATAATCTTTAAGCACCGTAAATGTATTATGTAAGTTGTCCATATTACTCACATGCTGTACTGTATTCCTAGTTTTATGAATCCATGCAGATTTTTGTGAGAAATTGATTAAAATTTAAAGGAATAGTTCTCCAAAAAAAATGAAAATGCTGTCATCATTTACTCATCCTCATGTTCCAGAATTGTACAACTTGCATTCTTCTGTGGAGATATTTTGAAGATTATCTCATTGATTCCCAATGATTCATGATATGGTTCTCAAGTTCAACTCACTGACTCAATGATTGACTCAAGTTTGTCACACAGAGCTGCAGTATATGGCTTCGGTGCACAAGTTGTATAATTTTAGGGTATTTTAGAGGTGCCTTTTTTTCTTAACTTTGAATTCTTTAGTCATTGTTTATTGTGATTGCATGGACAAGAGCAACCAGCACAGTTTTCAGAATCTCTCCTTGTTGTGTTGCATGGGTTTCAAACTAAATGGGCTGAGTGTGATGACAGAAATTTTATTTTCGTGTCATCTATCTCTTTTCAATGCCTGCACATATTCTTGTAGTTCCAGTTGATTGTTCGGTTCGGCGTCCAGTGTTGCAAATCCCAAGGCTGAGAGATTATACCACTGATCTGGGAGAACAATCAATTAAGCTCTCACAGATTTACTAAAAAAAAGATCACTTATATATATATATACTGTATATATATATATATATAAATTATCTTTTTTTAACATTGTTACATTTTATATTGGAGTTTGTGAATAAGTAGTTGCCTGAAACCTCTGGGGTCCGAGGGTGTTTTGGGGCCCTGGAAAAGTTTTGACATGCCCTGACATCTGTGCTTTTTTCAGTTGCTTACAAACATTTGAATGTCTAAAGTGTAATAACACTGTAATCAGCACAAACTGTGCTACAATAATATGTGGGCAGCATGTATGTACGTGATTGTGTTTTTGAGAAAACAACGTTTATGCGTGCTTAGTGAAAAACTACAATTTTAAAGTCACTGAAATAAGGCAATAAAACACATACAGAACATTTGTTCACAAGACT
>NW_015648010.1:509716-512439 GCF_001515625.1 Sinocyclocheilus rhinocerous
ATTTACAGAAAACAATATATTGATTTAAATTTTCTAAGACACTTTTTGTGTAGAAAAGGTATATGCGAGGAGGCGTGAATGTTCATGCATAATGCTGTGATTTACACCTGAGAAGACAAAGGCCCACATAATGCTAACTGCTCTCGCTCTGTCTGGAGTTCAGACAGCTGGCTGACGCTGTGCGTTCGGTGTGTCTGTGTATTGATACTGATGAGGCCCCGTCCGTTTCTGCTGTGAGCGTGAGAACCACAATGATGTTTTCTCAGACAAAGCAGCTGTCAGCATCCTCTCTCATCGGCATTCGCTGCAGGTTAATTGACTGGATTGACTGGAGTTTCACACCAGCGCCCTCTTCCCGGACGCGGCCGTCTCCCCTCATCCGTTTCTCTCCGCTCTCTCCGCTCGGGTGAGCCGCACCTCCTCCGGTCAGACTGAGAGGGAGAGAGATGGAGCAGAGGGGGAGTATATCCACTTTGCTGTGGCAATTTGAAATGAGGGGCAGGCCTGCGAGTGTGACAGTCCCGGCATCATCACGCTGCGCGCGTATTAGAGTAAGTACCTTGATCGCCCATGTGAAAAGCCACTGGGGACGGCCCTCCGATACGCCACTTCCAGCTCCAACCTCACATGGAGCTCTATTTCACGGCCGGCTGGCCTGATTGAAAGTAATAGGGGGACTGAGGCTGTGATGAACTGACATGCCCAATAACTTTCATTACGTGGCTGTAACCTTGTCCCGCTCACTAATTAATTTTTCTGCCAGCGATCATATGCCTGTGTGCTGTAGACTGGAGCGCAGCCTCTGTCTGATCTGCTGGGAACTACAGTTTAACCCTGCATGGCCAAAAGTATGTGAAGACCCTCTTCAATGTAACAGGTTTGACTGAGCACATTGGTCCAGAGAAGGCAAATCTCAATGTTACGGCATACAGAGAATTGTGTGGGCATGCACATTTGTGGAGAGCCTTTTTCTAATGTCCCTGAGCGCAAAGCAAAGTCTGTAAAGAAAGGATTTGCTGGTGAGAAAGAACTTGACTGGCCTGTGCAAAACTCATTAGGTATTGCAACATACAGGTGCATCTCAATAAATTAGAATGTCGTAGAAAAGTTCATTTATTTCAGTAATTCAACTCAAATTGTGAAACTTGTGTATTAAATAAATTCAATGCACACAGACTGAAGTAGTTTAAGTCTTTGGTTATTTTAATTGTGATGATTGTGGCTCACATTTAACAAAAACCCACCAATTCACTATCTCAACAAATTAGAATACTTCATAAGACCAATAAAAAAAACATTTTTAGTGAATTGTTGGCCTTCTGGAAAGTATGTTCATTTACTGTACATGTACTCAATACTTGGTAGGGGCTCCTTTTGCTTTAATTACTGCCTCAATTCAGCGTGGCATGGAGGTGATCAGTTTGTGACACTGCTGAGGTGGTATGGAAGCCCAGGTGTCTTTGACAGTGGCCTTCAGCTCATCTGCAGTTTTTGGTCTCTTGTTTCTCATTTTCCTCTTGACAATACCCCATAGATTCTCTATGGGGTTCAGGTCGGGTAAGTTTGCTGGCCAGTCAAGCACACCAAAACCATGGTCATTTAACCAACTTTTGGTGCTTTTGGCAGTGTGGGCAGGTGCCAAATCCTGCTGGAAAATGAAATCAGCATCTTCAAAAAGCTGATCAGCAGAAGGAAGCATGAAGTGCTCCAAAAGTTCTTGGTAAACGGGTGCAGTGACGTTGGTTTTCAAAAAACACAATAGACCAACACCAGCAGATGACATTGCACACCAAATCATCACAGACTGTGGAAACGTAACACTGGACTTCAAGCAACTTGGGCTATGAGCTTCTCCACCCTTCCTCCAGACTCTAGGACCTTGGTTTCCAAATGAAATACAAAACTTGCTCTCATCTGAAAAGAGGACTTTGGACCACTGGGCAACAGTCCAGTTCTTCTTCTCCTTAGCCCAGGTAAGACGCCTCTGACGTTGTCTGTGGTTCAGGAGTGGCTTAACAAGAGGAATACGACAACTGTAGCCAAATTCCTTGACACGTCTGTGTGTGGTGGCTCTTGATGCCTTGACCCCAGCCTCAGTCCATTCCTTGTGAAGTTCACTCAAATTCTTGAATCGATTTTGCTTGACAATCCTCATAAGGCTGCGGTTCTCTCGGTTGGTTGTGCATCTTTTTCTTCCACACTTTTTCCTTCCACTCAACTTTCTGTTAACATGCTTGGATACAGCACTCTGTGAACAGCCAGCTTCTTTGGCAATGAATGTTTGTGGCTTACCCTCCTTGTGAAGGGTGTCAATGATTGTCTTCTAGACAACTGTCAGATCAGCAGTCTTCCCCATGATTGTATAGCCTAGTGAACCAAACTGAGAGACCATTTTGAAGGCTCAGGAAACCTTTGCAGGTGTTTTGAGTTGATTAGCTGATTGGCATGTCACCATATTCTAATTAGTTGAGATAGTGAATTGGTGGGTTTTTGTTAAATGTGAACCAAAATCATCACAATTAAAAGAACCAAAGACTTAAACTACTTCAATCTGTGTGCATTGAATTTATTTAATACACGAGTTTCACAATTTGAGTAGAATTACTGAAATAAATGAACTTTTCCACGACATTCTAATTTATTGAGATGCACCTATAAGACCGTAATTAGCTGGTTCAGCTGTGTTTAATTAGGGTTGGAGCTAAACTCTGCAGGACCGAGTT
>NW_015648010.1:513175-523695 GCF_001515625.1 Sinocyclocheilus rhinocerous
TTTAAATAATAGCATTAGCTTGCACTGTTTAATGCATTAACTAATGTTAACTTATGGAACCTTATTGTAAAGTGTTACCCATGATTTCTGCTCCTAGTTTGCTTTGTTTTATAGGAATAATTCACCCAAATATTCAAATACTGTCATTATTTACTCACCTTCATGTCATTCATAATCTTTAAGCACCGTAAATGTATTATGTAAGTTGTCCATATTACTCACATGCTGTACTGTATTCCTAGTTTTATGAATCCATGCAGATTTTTGTGAGAAATTGATTAAAATTTAAAGGAATAGTTCTCCAAAAAAAATGAAAATGCTGTCATCATTTACTCATCCTCATGTTCCAGAATTGTACAACTTGCATTCTTCTGTGGAGATATTTTGAAGATTATCTCATTGATTCCCAATGATTCATGATATGGTTCTCAAGTTCAACTCACTGACTCAATGATTGACTCAAGTTTGTCACACAGAGCTGCAGTATATGGCTTCGGTGCACAAGTTGTATAATTTTAGGGTATTTTAGAGGTGCCTTTTTTTCTTAACTTTGAATTCTTTAGTCATTGTTTATTGTGATTGCATGGACAAGAGCAACCAGCACAGTTTTCAGAATCTCTCCTTGTTGTGTTGCATGGGTTTCAAACTAAATGGGCTGAGTGTGATGACAGAAATTTTATTTTCGTGTCATCTATCTCTTTTCAATGCCTGCACATATTCTTGTAGTTCCAGTTGATTGTTCGGTTCGGCGTCCAGTGTTGCAAATCCCAAGGCTGAGAGATTATACCACTGATCTGGGAGAACAATCAATTAAGCTCTCACAGATTTACTATCAATAAACAGCATAGCTAGCGGCAAAACTTGCTGCCTCTGTTAAATAAAACATCCTTCAATTCTTCAGCAGAAAATGCAGATCTGTGCTATTCTCAGCCTCGTCTGTAATCGACTTCCAACGTGGAAAAGGTCTGAGGAGCAGGGGAGAAGGCCAGAGAGAGGACTTTTTTCCAAATCAAAGGCAGGTTTATGGGATGACTGTCAATGATTTCTTCCCTGCCAAGGTTTTCTGAAGCCTGATTTGTATTAGTGTACAGCTGTCTGAGCAGCCGTTCAGACAGACATTCAGCGGAGTCGGCAGCGGTCATTGAACCATTGATTCAGGCGCCTAGGTGTGAGCTGATGGATGTCCTTGATTTCAAAAAGCAGAAAGATGATGAAAAAAAATATAGCAAAGAAAAGATGAACGAAAGTTCATCTTGGGCAGTATGCTTTGGCTGAATTAATTATGTAGGCTTCATTTATCTGATCAAAAATACAGAAAAAGCAATGACTTGTGAAATATTACTGCAATTTAAAATAATGGTTTGTTCCTGTAATGCAAAGCTGAATTTTTAAGCATCATTACTTAATTGTCTCATGCCCCTTCAGAAATCATTCTAATATGCTGATTTTGTTATCAGTGTTGGAAACGATGATGAATTAAAAATAAAAAGAACAGTGTTTCATGCAAAATATAAATTGTCTAACAATTTAAGTTTTTACTATCCTTTTTTTATCACTTTAACACACCCTTTCTGAATAAAACATACTTTTTTTTCATAAATAAATAAATAAATAAATAAATACTGACCCCAAACTTTTGAACAGTATTGTATATTGTTACAAAAATTATAGTATATGCGAGGAGGCGTGAATGTTCATGCATAATGCTGTGATTTACACCTGAGAAGACAAAGGCCCACATAATGCTAACTGCTCTCGCTCTGTCTGGAGTTCAGACAGCTGGCTGACGCTGTGCGTTCGGTGTGTCTGTGTATTGATACTGATGAGGCCCCGTCCGTTTCTGCTGTGAGCGTGAGAACCACAATGATGTTTTCTCAGACAAAGCAGCTGTCAGCATCCTCTCTCATCGGCATTCGCTGCAGGTTAATTGACTGGAGCTGCAACAGTTTCACACCAGCGCCCTCTTCCCGGACGCGGCCGTCTCCCCTCATCCGTTTCTCTCCGCTGGGTCATCCCGGGTGAGCCGCACCTCCTCCGGTCAGACTGAGAGGGAGAGAGATGGAGCAGAGGGGGAGTATATCCACTTTGCTGTGGCAATTTGAAATGAGGGGCAGGCCTGCGAGTGTGACAGTCCCGGCATCATCACGCTGCGCGCGTATTAGAGTAAGTACCTTGATCGCCCATGTGAAAAGCCACTGGGGACGGCCCTCCGATACGCCACTTCCAGCTCCAACCTCACATGGAGCTCTATTTCACGGCCGGCTGGCCTGATTGAAAGTAATAGGGGGACTGAGGCTGTGATGAACTGACATGCCCAATAACTTTCATTACGTGGCTGTAACCTTGTCCCGCTCACTAATTAATTTTTCTGCCAGCGATCATATGCCTGTGTGCTGTAGACTGGAGCGCAGCCTCTGTCTGATCTGCTGGGAACTACAGTTTAACCCTGCATGGCCAAAAGTATGTGAAGACCCTCTTCAATGTAACAGGTTTGACTGAGCACATTGGTCCAGAGAAGGCAAATCTCAATGTTACGGCATACAGAGAATTGTGTGGGCATGCACATTTGTGGAGAGCCTTTTTCTAATGTCCCTGAGCGCAAAGCAAAGTCTGTAAAGAAAGGATTTGCTGGTGAGAAAGAACTTGACTGGCCTGTGCAAAACTCATTAGGTATTGCAACATACAGGTGCATCTCAATAAATTAGAATGTCGTAGAAAAGTTCATTTATTGAGATGCACCTGTATAGCGGAAAGCCTTGCCAGAATATTGGAGGTTGTTAAAGAGGACCGATTCCTTATTAAAACCAATGCTTTTGCAATGAAATGCTCAACAAGCACATATGTATTGAACCCTGTTTCTGCTCAAAACGGTACAATGAAAAGGTAATTGTGACAATATATCTCACAATTGTACCTGCAATTCTCAAAATCACAGATTGTTTTCTATATTTGTGACTTTATATTTCACAATGTTCCTATATTGTGGCTTTTAGTTTTTGTAATTGTCTCTCAGTTCTCGTAGTTGTGACATTATACCTCACAATGCGACTTTACTGATCATAATTCTAACTTTTTATCTCCCACTTGTAACTTTATGTCTCAAAATGTGACTGACTCTAACAGCTGCGACTTTGTTTCTCAGAATTGTGATTGACTGTATCTCGCAATGTGACGGTATCTCACAATTGTGGCTTTAATTTTCATAATTGTGACTTTTTAGCTTGCAGTTGTGACTTTATCATAGTTGCAAATTCATATTTTACAAAGTGTCTCATATCTCACAATTGCAGCGTTGTTTTTGCAATTGTCTCACAATGTGACTATATCTCACAATTGTGACTTGAATTGTCCTATGACTTTTTTATAGTTGCAACATTATATCTTAGAATATATCTTATATCTCACAATTGTGACTTTGTTTCTTTTAATTGCAACTTTATATCTCACAATTGTAATCTGCAGCTGCTTTTTTCAATTGAAGTTTTGTCTTACAATTGTGACAGTGTGACTTGAAATTGTGACTTTTTATCTCACAATGTGTCCTTATATCTCTCAATAGGGACTTTTTTTTCTCGCTATTGCAATATTTTTTTACTTTTTATCTCCTTTCAAAATATGACTTTATATCTCGCAATATGACTACATCTCACAATTGTGGCTTTTATTTTCAATTATTGTCATTTTTATCTCTCAATTGTAACTTTAAATTATTTTTTTTTGTAATCGCAACTTTATATGTTGCAATGTAACTTCATATATTGCAACTGTTTGTGACTTTATATGTTGCAAAGTAACTTTATCTCTCACAATTGCAACTTTATATCTTGCAGTTGTGACTGTAACTTGTAGTTGAGCCTTTATATCCCACTATGTTGAAACTTTATCTCACAATTTTTACTTGTTTTACTCTGAGGCAGAAACAGGCTTTTATACATATGGATGTGGAGCATATTTGGCTGTCCACATATTTTTGGCTGTACATTCAGTACCTTCAGAAGTGTGTCAGGGCTCATCTGGGCCCTTTTGTATAATAGCATATGGACGGTTCATTATGATACGTATTACACTGAATGCATGAATGCAAAAGCAGCATTATTTGCAGCTTCTTAATAGCTGTCGCAGAAGTGCATTAGAAACCTCATGCATGCAAGGCAAGCTTGTAAAATCTGGGCGAATAAATATTACATGATGCATCTGATAAATAGATGCATGAACAGAATGCAGTGTTTACGATCATGGTGAGATGTCCATCTATAAGCGCGAGCGAGGGTTGGTGAGTGGGAGGAAGGCTGTCAGAACTGAGATGATTTCGGTGCAGTTTTTTGAAGAGCTTCTATACAATGCATCACCTTTCCTTCATTTATTGTTGGAGGATTCTCGAAGCCACATTTACATTCCTGACCATTAGTCTCCCCTCTGCCTTCATTCGTTCACCTTTCCACAAGCTAGCAGAAGCCGATAGTGCATGCAGTATTAGAGCGCCACCTGGTGGACACTTAAATCTTTCAGACTTTATAATCTGAGCTTTTTTGTTGTTATTTTCAGGGTTTATTTTATGATTTTATGCTTCTCCGCACGTTCACATTTGGTACATTGGTATAGGTTTTCCTGCTTGCTTTTCCTCTTTCCATTCATCACATCTTTTGACTGAAGTCAATTTTGAATCCGTCACCAAGACAGATGTGATGTGTAATTTTTGCACAGACAAAGGCCTGTGACTGACATTTCATGCTTGCTATGATGAACTACAAGCATTCGTTTTGCCCAGACATTCATCTCTCGGCTTTGATCCATTCATTGAAATGTGAACTACTGACTCTTGTTCTCTCGAAAGCATTCGTTCATTAGGATGTTTACCATTTTCTTTGTGCTGCAACACAAATGAAATCCCGCCCCTCCTGTGCGTTCTCTTCCAGCGTTATCGCAACGCTTCCCTTTTCACGCCTGGAGAATTCCCTTCTTTGTAAGATGGCGATATCTGCACCTTTGAGTATTCCTTTAATGACACGGCCGCCTTTGTGTTACTGCAGCGTGCGTCTCTGCCTGCTGTTCGCTGACGTCTTATCTGATTGTTGTGTGTGGCTGCTTCGCTAACAGCGGTCCGTTGGGTAAACTCCCTTTGTTGGCCCACGAATCTAGATTGCACGCATTCGCAACACGTTCCGCCGGTGACAGAACCCTAATGCTTACACATACACATACTCACGCGTGATTCACGTGCACACAGATATTTTTACACTTGGAAAAGTGTCTTTGCAGAGAACTCCAATGCGCAATGAATGCTTCTGGAGCTTTGGATTGTTTTTCGCCTGTAAGACTCCTGAGAACCGAGATGAAAATAAAACAAAAAGTGTCCTAGATTTGAGCAGAAAGGATAAAGGAGAGAGGAGCATGAGGAGGGAGAGAGATTAAACAGCATGCGATGATTCGGCTGTAGTCATGCTGTTTTATTTTTCCGTCCTTCTCCCCTTTTCTCTCTCGGTGGAAGTGTGACATTCTCAGTGACATACTCTGGATTAGAGGCCTGCAGATTGCAGATGCTGTTCTACTGCAGGTAACCATGACTTTGGTCAGTAATTCCCTATGACATGATTTGCAAACTACTGTGAGACTTCAATCTATAGCCAAGGGGGAAAATCAAAAATTTCTGACAACTTTTACTTATTTGTTTCAGTCAAATCTCAACTGGCCAATGCTGTTAAACCAATAATTCAACCCAAACTGACAATTCTATCATTATTTACTGTCATTATGTCATTGCAAACCCATAGTGCTGGAAAAAAAAAACATTCATGCAGTACTTGATCAAGTAATATTTGTCAGGCTTCAAAAAGGGTAAAAATATCACAAAAGTATGATAGCTTAGTGTTTTCTCACTGAAAATGTCCTGCAAAACTCATGAAGATTTCCTGAAATGGATAAATGGAGTGTAGCAAGGAAGATATTTTATGTAGGCCAAAACATGGAGACTTCTGCTTCCATCACCCTGAAATCAATGTTTTTTTTTTTGTTGTTGTTTTTTTTTAACAGATTTGTGTTAAAATTCCTGACATAAGGTCAAAATATTAGTAGGTTTCATTCTATGTCATAAAATATACTTTAAATTTCAATACATTAACATTAGGCCTACTTGGGGGGAAAAAATAAAATAAAATAAAATCTTGCCCTGATTTAGTACCTCAGAAAAATCTAGTTAAGGTTGCTCAATATATTTAAAGCTGCAGTTCGTAACTTTTTTTGGTTAAAAATTATCCAAAATTAATATTTGAGCAAGTACATAACCAGCCAGTGTTCAAAACTATTGCCTTACTTTAGCACGATTCACAGCGGTTAGTTTATGATGATGTTTTCTAATTTGAGTGGTACGGGAAGGTTTTCGCGGGAAATTCGAGCATGCTGCCGTAAACATAAAGATTGAGTCCCGGCTAGTAGGCTATCGCATGTGAGGATCCTGCAGGTGGCAGATCGTTAGCCTTTTCTCACAGCAGCTGGAATAATTACATTTATCATTTCGATGGCGATAGACTGTACAGAAATTTAAATCTACACGCTAATACACACTACATAGCTCGTTCTCTCTACTCACTACTACATGAGAACAAAATAACAATAATAATAATTTGCACGGTTTGATGTGATATGAGCTAATCGATCATTAGATTTAATCACCATTGGTAGCGCGATTTATTGTAATGCTTATTTTTCCTCGGTTGGTCAGAACAAACGTGGCAGACTTGTTACTCACTTGCTCTGATGACAATATCCGGTGAAAATTCTTATTTGGGTCATATATTCCAAGACGTAGGTGAGAATCTGTGATTCCTAAGTACAGTATCCACACCGGTGCGGTGACTGACAGCCACACATTCACCTCAAAACATTAGATTCATCTGCGCTGGAGCCGTGCCGGAGCACAACCCACGTAATGCAAATAATTTCACAATTAACTGTAATTGCTGGTTTCAAACAAAGATGGCGACAAAGAGGCAAAACTTATGAACTGCAGCTTTAAGTTTACTCCGAAGCCAATTTATGAAAGTTTGAATATACTAAGTAACCTTAACTAGATTGTTCTAAGGCAATTTGCAATATTGTTTTAAGTTAACAAATTGAAATGTACAGTGTACATCAGCAATACCATTTTTTTTTTTTTTTTTTTTTACTTTAAACGGACATGTAAACAAACTTTTATTTTTAATTTTTTTTTTGGAATAAAGCCTGAAAGAGTTGTCAGAGCTTAATCGTGACATTGAAGTCATGTGACCATGGTAGCCTACGTTAAGCTTTTTACTTTTGTCGACTTGTCTGTATTTAGGCTTCAAAATTCATAAAGTTGTGTTAATTTATGAAGATTATCATGATGAACAAAACCTGTACGAATCATAAACTTTTGTTGTTCGGAGAGCTTATTTTCTGTATTTTTACTTTTTGGATTTTTTTATTTTTTTCATGTGAACCAGAGTGATGCTTACTTTCAGGTTGGCGTACAAAAATATGTCTTTGCTGCAGCGTTCTGCTTTCAGATTTAATAATGGTGTGCTGTGCCAGGACTGATATCAAACGCCATTGGTTCTCAGTTCAAAAATGGAGAATGACATTTTGCATCTTTTACAGCTGAAGTTTGAAGATTATCAGTGAATTATGAGTTCAATGTTGGTCTGTTCCACATATGAAGTTTCCGTTGGACCACAGAAGACTTAATATTATAATGCACAAGTCATAAGTACTACAAGGTGTTTTTGATGATCTTTATACAAAAAAAGCTACATTTCCCTTACATCAAACAGGTTTGAGGGTAAACAAAAACAGATTTTTGGCTGTGAACTGAAAGAACAGGAGTACTGCATGCAAACCAGGAACAAAAATAGCGTCCTGCTCTGCTCTTTGCAATTTCATTTTTGGGTGAACTATTCTTTTAATGTAGCTCTCTCGGCTTCACTTGAACTTGAAGTGAATGGCTTATGAGTAAACCTTGTTCTTCATGTTTCAGTGCTTTTAAGAAGACCACCTTTGATCTTTTCTTTAAGAAGATAATACAATATTTCTGCGAGCTCTAAATTACATTTTTGACTGGTTTGTACCAAACAGAATATTGACAGTGAACAACATCCTTTTGAGACCATGATCATTAAAAACACAAATACTAATACTTTATTCTGATTGTCTGGTCTAATATTTTTATACAATACACATAACCCTGTAATTGACTCTTTAATGTATCTATTCACATTCAACATAAACCCCTTTAGGGAATACGCATTAAGCTTCTGATTACTCCAGCAGGGTTTATTTTGCAATAACGCCTGTCTGACCTGTTTAATTATTTAGGTCTCTATATCCACTGTTGCTTTGGTTTGGTAGAACGCTGAGTCTGAGAATAACACATCTCTCTTTTCTCTTTTCTCTCAGTCGCCTCTGGCCCCAGCATTCCCTCAACTCTTTCACGAGCATGTCAGCGAACGGAAAGATTCAGAAGGTCAGAGCCAGTAGGGACTGCCTCGTGTTGTAGTGCAGCAGGCCTTTGTTCCTCCTCTGCGCCGCTGTTTGGGAGGCTGACTTACTCACTGCTACATCCCAGAGCCGTTCCGCATGTCTTACAAATGCATCCGTCTGTGTCAGATCACATAACACTCAGAGACTGACAGCTGGACGTAGGAGATGTCAGTGATGTTCCCTTCTAAAGGGAAGGTAAGACATACAGAGTTTACCCGGGACAAACTGAAAACAAATCTGTTTATTAGGGCTGTCAAAATTAACGCAGCTTCCATTTATTTATTTATTTTTTTCCTGGCATTCCTTTGGTTAGCATTGCAATTAAGCAAAATATGCACAAGAGGAGTTATTTCAGTGCTGGCGTGAAGTGTGTGAAGCAGCTCTCTGTGAACACAGGCATTCGACACGTGCAATAGTGCACACAAACTTATGTCAAAATTACAGTTTTTGACATGGTTTTGGCGAGTGTCCTCGTAAACACAGTTTTAAATTAGTTAAAAAGTCCTTCATGATGATAAAGAGTTGTGTGTCAGATCTGTGTCATGGGCGTCAGGTTTAAAAGAGACAGCACTGCTTTTAAAGTGAAACCTGCTGCAGTCTGACATTGATGAAATTCAAAGAACAACCAAAAAAAAAAAAAAACAAAGCCTATTAAATGTTAAAGTAATAGCTTTCAGTTATAGGTACTGTAATATTGAATGGCTATAATTAAAAATTGAGGATAAAAACAGAGACAGTAGCAGTATTGGTATTAATGATACTGGCCTTCATTAATAATAGGCTACTTAGTAAAAAGATGGCATTAAACACATACTTAAATTATACCATCTTTATCTTGTTTCTACATTAATTTGGAAATTCAGTGTGAAATTATGACAATATAATTATATATTAATAATATGCATTTAATCATGATTAATTACAGTCAATTTTTTTATTTTTTTATGCATCTGTTTCTCTGTTCACTTGATGCTGTTGCAGTTCTCCAGTGGCAGTTTCTTTAATGGTATTTTTTGCTTGTTATTTAGAGCCATTGATAGTTAACTCGAGTCCCATCCGTGTCATTCAGAAAGACTTTCTTCAGTGGTAACAGACAATGGAGTGTCTGATTGTTATTTGAGTGTATTGGACAAAAACTCTCTTATTCTGACATGTTAGTCTGAATAACACTTGAAATATCAAGCCAGATAGACATTTCCTGAAGGAAATAGCAGTGCTGTCTAGGCAGCAAAAGAATAGCGTTAACATTTTAGGTATGCTTGAGTTTTTTTTTTTTTTTTTTTTAGATTTAGGTTATAAGTTAAGTCAAATTCCAATGGGAACATAGGGGTGACATTTCCTGAAATAGCAGTGCTGTCTAGGCAGCAAAAGAATAGCGTTAACATTTTAGGTATGCTTGAGTTTTTTTTTTTTTTTTTTGTCAGAACTGCTATGCTGGTGTCATGATGATCATTTTGTGTCTTATTTTCTATCTACTGTGTGTGAGGATCATCACTCACTTCGACACCATCTTTGCAGTAAAATCAGGAAATTAGTTTGCAAATATCATTAATGTTGGCTACATTTTGAATGTAGTTGCATTATATTAATGCAAGTTGGAAATGTTCAAACTTCAATCTTGTATAAAAAAAGGTTTTAATTAATAAAAAAAAAATAATAAATCAGATTTTTTTTATTCTTGAATAATAATTTGAAGAGCCCTAAGCCTACATTATTAACTATATACTATAACATAAAAAAATAAATAATAATCATAATAATTACCTAATAATAATAATAATAATAATAATAATAATAATAATAATAATTATTATTATCATCATTATCATTATTATTATTATTATTATTATTATTATTATTATGTCATTAATTATTTAATTAATTAACAAACAAACAAACAAACAAACAAACAAACAAATAAATAAACAAACAAACAAACAAACAAACAAACAAACAAACAAACAAACAAACAAACAAACAAACAAACAAACAAACAAACAAATAAATAAATAAATAAATAAATAAAT
>NW_015648010.1:526545-538982 GCF_001515625.1 Sinocyclocheilus rhinocerous
ATTTTTTTTTTAACAATAATATAAATGAATGTAAATTAACAAACAAACAAACAAACAAACAAATAAATAAATAAATAAATAAATAAATAAATAAATAAATAAATAAATAAATAAATAAATAAATAAATAAATAAATAAATAAACAAATAAATAAATAAATAAATAAATAAATAAATAAATAAATGCATGCTATACACTTACATTGAAGGAGGGACCCAACCCATATCCCATATTGGGACCAACATATAGTCTTTGGATAGGCACTTTTTACTTGGGCTAATAAGCAACCACCCAGAACACCCTGGCAACTACATAGCTATGCTCTAAAAACCACTCAGAACACATTAGCAGAAACATAGCAACATCCTGCCACAGTTTTGCATGAGTAATTACGAGACAATGCAAAACTCGTTAATCTTACAGGTTAGGCACATGTGTGTGCGGCTTCTAAAGTCCCAGATAGCAGAACTGCTGTTATTCACACATTCAGCCCAGCGACACATTTGAGCATCATTGTTGTTGTGATGATTATGGCTCCTCTGACGCCACCATGACATTAAGTGCACAAAGAGGATGAGCACACTGCTGCCAAGACCTTCAGGGAAGCTGCCATGACGAGGACAATGGACGTATCATGCAAAATGTTCCTTAAAAAATCTGAAGTGAACTAATTATGCCTTGTTTTTATACTCCCTCTATATTTGTATGATTTATGCAGAGTCTTAGTAAGTATTCTGCTTCTTTGTTTTTTCAGTTAAATCTCATTTCATATGGGACCTAGTGAGCAATTGGTCTGTGCCCCGAATCCCAATGAGGGTGTTTGTGGGAGAGGGTGAAGACTCAGCATGGTAAATAGAAGGAGAGGGATTTTCAAAAGGTTAGCTGACAATCACTGCCACACACTGCACCCGGAACGGCAGACAATAAAACAGAAGGTGCAGGAGATATTTTGTTTTGGAGGAGAGCTTGGCTGTAAGTGTCAGGATCGACCCCTAACCCTTACTGCATTAATTATCAAAACACTTCTGTTATTCTTAGAGCTGCCGAATATGAAGTAGGCTGTACTGAAAAAAAAAAAAACTTTTGATTTGAATATGCCGAATATGCATTCACCTCTATCACCCTCTCACAGTGGAATGTTTCTAATTAGTCGATATGCATAGATTTTAAACCTTACCCTCAACTTTGAAGAAGCATATTTGCATTTGACAAAGCACAGCTCTTTCAGTGCGACACTGCTTCATCTTATAATAATAATAAAAATACATAATAGCATTTAATGTAAATGCAAATTAAAAAGTAGGATAAAAATACGATTTGTTGATAGATTTGTTACATATGTACGACTTTGCAGAGACTATCTATCTATCTATCTATCATCTATCTATCTATCTATCTATCTATCATGTATAGATAATATAATAATAATAATAATAATAGCTATTATTATGATTATTATTATTATTATTATTATTATTAATGTCTAAATAGCCTTTAACATTTTTCTTTATCCCCTAATTTCAAGAGAACACATTTTAAATTTAAATATAAATATATTACATTTGTCTTTCCCAACTAGCAGATGTTTAATATTATAAATGTAAAAATATTTTATGAGGTATATGCTTTAAAAAAGAATAAAAAAATGTCATTTGGGGAAAGGAAAATAAAGTTCATTATTTATAATACATTTCATTTATTATGTTTTTTTTTGTGTGTGTGTGTGTGTTCAGATAGTTTTGCTGGAAAGTAGCCTAATGATTAAGATCAATTAAAATTATAAATTATTAAGTTGAATGAGTTTTTTTTTTCTCTCCAGTGTAATTAATTAACCAAATTAATTAAAATTTTATCTAAAAAAATAGGATAAAAAAAATAGAGAAAAAGTAAAAAAAAAATCTAAATATCTAAACAGCCTTCAAAATGTTTCAGTTATTAACTTTTTTTTCCCCACTTGCAGATCTTCGCAATTATAAATATGTGAGGTATATGCATAAAGAATACTATTGGTATCTATTATCATGTATAGATAATATAATAATAATAATAATAATAGCTATTATTATGATTATTATTATTATTATTATTATTATTAATGTCTAAATAGCCTTTAAAATTTTTCTTTATTCCCTAATTTCAAGAGAACACATTTTAAATTTAAATATAAATATATTACATTTGTCTTTCCCAACTAGCAGATGTTTAATATTATAAATGTAAAAATATTTTATGAGGTATATGCTTTAAAAAAGAATAAAAAAATGTCATTTGGGGAAAGGAAAATAAAGTTCATTATTTATAATACATTTCATTTATTATGTTTTTTTTTGTGTGTGTGTGTGTGTTCAGATAGTTTTGCTGGAAAGTAGCCTAATGATTAAGATCAATTAAAATTATAAATTATTAAGTTGAATGAGTTTTTTTTTTCTCTCCAGTGTAATTAATTAACCAAATTAATTAAAATTTTATCTAAAAAAATAGGATAAAAAAAATAGAGAAAAAGTAAAAAAAAAATCTAAATATCTAAACAGCCTTCAAAATGTTTCAGTTATTAACTTTTTTTTCCCCACTTGCAGATCTTCGCAATTATAAATATGTGAGGTATATGCATAAAGAATACTATTGGTGTAAGTAAATTTAATCCTTTATAAGTCAATTTATTATGTTTTAACGATGTTAAAATATTTTATATTTTTACTGGAAATAAGCTTATGATTAAGATAAATTTAAGTGATAAATTATTAAGGTCAATAAGGTTTTTTTTTTCCTCCTTCTTCTTCTTTCCTGAACTCATCTGTCAGTGGTAAAAAGAGCATAGCCCTGCCCCAAACTTATAAGGTCAGTCTGTAAGTAACCTTGTTACATATATGCATGAATAAACCTTCAAAACGACTTAAATCTACTGTAGTTGTATGTCCACACTGAACTGGAATAGAAGAAGATATTTTAACATCAATAAATGACCCACTTAACCTTCAAGCTTCAACTGCATTGAGTTAATGCCTCAACAACAATCAGTGAATCTTTAGACTACCATAGTTCAAACTAACTCTGACGCACACAGGCAACAGCTACAGAGACAGAAAGCTAAAAAAGATACGGAAGTCAACTGATCTGATAACCACACTAAAACCCTCAGTGACTGGAAAATCTGTCAACGGCCTTGCCGAGCGAAAAGGTCAAACGGATGGAGACGCCGCGTCGGACAGCGGAGAAACATTCAGAGCTCAAAGATAGCGTGTGCTTTGAAAACAAGAAAAAAGGGCGAAGAGGTGCCCTGCTTATGCACGAGACATCTCTTAACAGCCATCTGTCCTCTTGCTCCTTTCCGAGACATCGTGTTTGACAGCGAGACTCGACGCGTGCTACGTTTGATCCTCCGATAACCCGCGAGGAGGGGCGGACATGAGAGAGGCATAGCCAGTGGCTTAAAAAAATGAAAGAAACCAACTCAGTGCATTCGACTGTCTTTATCCTCACAGACAAAACACCTTAGATTTACGAGTCTCTGAAGAACCAAAGTCCTGGAGGGCAAACGGCGTGTTTTATTTTTGCCACTTTCTCGGATCCCGCTTTGAAGAAAATATAATCTGGGCTCGGCGACTTCCAAGCGTCAGGCCGAGACTCAGATGTACTTTGTGTGGATGAAAGGAGGTATGGGGAAAAGTGAGCAGCACTAAACGAACGTTTACGCGACTCCAGCTGCGCTCCGGCTCCGAATCTGATTGGTCCGTCCTGGTTGTGTGGCTGCATATCTTTGCGGCGTACGGAAAGGATATCGATGTGACTGATCTCATTTGCAGCCTTCTTTCTTCAGATCATCGCTTCTGTATTTCAGTGTGGGCTACATCTACCTTTGGAGAGGAAAATATTGCAGATTAGGATTCAGGAGTTTAGCCGGAGGGTGACAGGCGGACAAGGGCGAGATGGAAGTTGCGAGACGTGGAGTAGGTGGTTGGGTTTTAACATAGAGGGCCTAATTACGCTCGGAGCGAAGCGGTAATGCATCTTTAGCCCAGAACTGTCATCTACCTAATCTCTCCATAACCCCACCCCTCACACACACCGCATACATAACAGCTCGTGCAACAGAACGCTCCAGTTCCGTATTTATTTATAGGCCCGCTTTGGGTGCTGGTTGGTTGATTGATTGATGGCTTTGTTGTTTGGACGCTTGCGTGCGCACACGCTCAGGCATTTATAGCCAGATGTTGCTGCCTAGAACTTCATCATTTAGACCTTAACTGTGAGCCTCAGGTCTGAATAATCGTCTGTTTGGCTGTATTTGCATTCTACAGTGCCTTAATGTACACAACTCGATGGGTCTGTTTACATGTGCAGTAATGTCCTAAAATTAGTCTGAATCCCCATGATTTCCTTGTTAGCCGAGATGAAATTTAGACTGTGTTCATGCGATTAAATGTGTCGTTATGAATTCAAAATTTCAACATAGATTTTTTTTTTAGTTATCATAAAAGTCAATTGACATCTCGCAGCAGGCACACAATGTCATAAGAAGTTGATATTTGGTTAAATTTTGGTTGCAACTGTAAGGTCCACACACTTGGCCCAAGGAAGGTATCCAGTGGTGGATGAAGGTCACTTGCGTGTTCGGTCTTTTCAGCGCGCAGAGTTATTCAATTTAGGTTTAACTGAAATCTGACTCCATTTTATTATCTAATCTGACCCCATTTTAGTATTACCTCGAATTTAGGTTGAAAGGCAAATTGGTTGTTTGTCGGTCTCTAATTATTCTGACATTTGATAATTCTAGTTAACTCTTTACTCTGTATTTTCTCGTTCATTAAGATTCTATGTTATTTAGGATGCCTCACGGCGGCCGCTATGCGTGGGCTCCACGATCACAAAACTCGCCAGTCTGAACCTTATTCAGAGGTTTGTGGCTAATACTATTTAATATACCTTAAATAGTAGGTCTGTTTAGCCCCCCACAGTTACCCATGTAATACTCAAACATTAATCAGCGGTTCTTCTAGAACCCCTTGTCTAGACCCCGACAGTTAATATAGCTACGTACAACTTAATTAACACTCAAAGTATTAATCAGCGGTTCTTCTAGACCCCCCTGATGCATATGTGAGAGAGGCGTTTCCTGCACCACCCCTCTGTGGGGTGTCTTGAAGATGCCAGTTTATTGTCTGTTTCTCAGGAGATCAAAGTATCTGAGTTTCTTTTATCCTTACACAACATCGGGTGACCAAAATTCAATGTCAGTTCATGTCCATGTTAATTTGATGTCCAATATCGATCTCAGCTGACGATGTTTTAGGTTGTGTAACCAAAATACAGCTTTAAGTCAACGTTAAATTGGCGTCAAATACTGACGGCAACTCGATTTTTATTCTCAACAAAAATGCAACGTCTGTCTGACGTCATGTCCAACGTCAACCTGACGTTATATTGATGTCCTTTGCCTGCTGGGCTTACTTTAGTTCTAGTTTTATTTAACTAATAAACACCAGTGTCAATAACCCCAGTTTTTTGGATTTGTTTAGTTTTTTACACAAACATTTTTTTTCATTTTTTTTTCTAAATAAATAATCATCATCGAAGTGGTATACTAGATGAAAGGGACAATAAATGTGGTTGGTTGATTGATTGATTGGTTGGTTGGTTGGTTGGTTGATTGATTGATTGATTGAATGTAACGTGTAAAGCAATTTTGAGTGATATACAGGATTTTGAATCTGAAGGTGATACTGAAAGTTAGGAGGTTTGTTCAAAACCTCGTCATCATTTGGAAAGTCAATAAACAGACCAAACCAGCAACAACAAGAGTTCAAAACTGAGCTTAAGTCTCCTTTGTTCAAATGGAATGTGTTGTGCATGTGAATTATAAGATTCATTTGTGCAATAAACTAGAATATTGGACATTTTGTTACTGAATATTAATGTGCATGCCATTTCTTTGGGATATAAGAAAGCTGCAGCAGATCCAAAAAATGAAAATCCATCGACATCCTCAGTAACCTGATGTATTTATGCTAAATTTTAATTAAAATGGGGCTTTGAGCAAAGCAGACATTTTTAACGCACGTCAAGAATTAATTTGAGTTGAGTTGCTAAGCATCTTCTGAAGGCACTAATGCTAATTAGAGCATTAGAAAGCTTTTTTTATATATATCAAAACAAGCCACTCCTCCAATACATTAAGCATTTATTTTATCCACATTTCGTTCTGTTGGCTGACAAGAAGATGGACGTAGAATGACCTAATTACGCCCGTCATAAAGATGCATAATTTCTTCTCACCCTTCATTCTTGTATTCGCCCAAGGATAATTGGTATCACATTGTAAAACACACACATTGTCCCTTTGTATCAGCAAATCCTCATTAGAAAACAATGCATTGGCTGCTTTCAGCTAATGTATTTGTCACAATCGCCAGCGAGCTGATGCACTGAGCGTTGCAGGCTTCTCCGCACTAAAGCTGTCCTCCTACACACACACATACATTTATTAAGTTTGCTTTAGTGCGCTTTAAGTGATAACAATCATCATAAATCATGACACCGCATTTCTCAATAACTGAGCTTGGAGCAAGTGGACACAAGAAGTCATTACAATATATAAAGGAAGAGAAACCTCCACTGAACGAGAACATTTGTCAAGATTTAGACAATCACAACATTCAGCAAGCACTGAAATACTGGATCATATGATGCCGGCTTTCACATAAGAGGTGAGACAACCATAAAATACAGAAACCATTTGCTAGGCCGAGCCGGAGTGTTTCCTCACTACAAACCTCAGCAAAATGGGTTAAAATAAATTGGACATTATTTTAGGAGGAAAACTGCTTAGTTTATTTATTTATTTATTTTTTGGCATCATTTGAAATAAGAAAATGTTTTGAAATTGTATATTATGTTTGTTTATCCCATGTTTGACTCTTGTGAGACTATTGCAATATTCCTTTTAAGGTCATGCCTCTTTATTTTTTATTTATTTATATATGTTTTGGAGGGCTGTGCTTAAAATGTGCTAGCCTGAATTAATGTAAATTACTATCAACACACACACACGCATACCCACTCATAACGCCACATTCAACCCCCAATGAAGCTTAATTATAAAGTTGATAGCACCCAGATTGATTAGTTAGCGTGTCAATCAAACATAGGGAGGAAGGAGAGGAAGCTGTGCGGTAATTGGCCATGAACGTCGGGGAATAATAAATATTCATGTGTGTTCTGAAATTGCGGCTCTCTTCTGGGTTAAAGTGGCTCAGCACTTGAGTCTCTTTGCACTCTTCACATCAGGAGAGGGCATGTTGCCCGTTCCTTAATATGAATTAGCCTGGGCCAGACTTTATCTGTTGGGAGTGCTTAAAAAGGCTGATTTGATAACCTCCTTCTCACCCACTCAGGTGTAACACATTCACACTGGCAGTCTTGAGGCAACATGTCTCACTCCCAACTGACGCTTGGTCAGGACCCCTTGCGATTTGCGATTTTTGGTAATTAGTAGACAATAAATGCATTTATTTACAATATTTATAAAATACATCGACACGTATATGTAGTATGTATATGTAGTTATATCAGTGTTGTTTTTGAAAGATAAAATCTGCTAATATTTGAGAATTAATGTGGTCAGCTATCCTTACCTGGCTTGTTAACATATTTTAGGCTGAAGTTACCATGGTAAAAGTCAGTGTTTGCTATATAAACAACATCTCTCTCTCTCTCTCTCTCTCTCTCTATATATATATATATATATATGTGTGTGTGTGTGTGTGTGTGTGTGTGTGTGTGTGTGTGTGTTCTTACAACTTGTTAGTCAAATGCAATCACATCTTAATTGTTCATTGTTGTTTTAGTAATCTAATGGTAAATGTTAAGTTTGTTGTCTTAGAAAACTCATTCCAAATAAGTGAAGCTATTTTAAGATTAAGTGAAAATGAATCTTGTTGAATGTTTTTGATTCTTGTGATCCTCAGTTATTAATATATAAAAATATATTTGTAGTATATTCAAATTTAAAACAACTTAAAAAACATTTTTACACATTTAATCATATATTTTATGTATGTTGACTTTTGTTATGCACTTATTTACAGCAATTGATTTGTACTTGCGTAATACACTGAAAAGCATGTTGTACTTGTATAGTCTCCACCATAGTTTGCAGTGCTGCATTATGAATGCTCCAGTCACTCACAGAAAGGAGTGTGAATGTATCATTTCTCTACTGATCTGGAGAGGAGAAAATCTCTGTTTGGCCAAAAGTCATACTCCAGTATTATTGCTGTGCTTTAGTGTATTGAAAGAGAGCGTGGCATCTGCAACAGACGGTGCTTCAGCAGTTTGGGGACACCTAGTGAACCTTTTTACCTTGGCTAGTCCTCCTACAAATTCTGTCTAGTTTGGCTTTAACTTTAGTTCATGGTTTCATTTTATTTATTTATTTATTTATTTGTTTGTTTGTTTGTTTGTTTGTTTGTCTCCACAAAGTAATGTGGCTGTAGCAGCAGCAGTACAGTATGTATGTATGTATGTTTATACAACAGTTCGTTCTGGTTCTCAAATCTGATTGGTTGAGAACCATGAGCTATTGTACTGGTATCACTACAGGAACGCCCTTTCACAATTTTGTATCAATCCGCTTGTTCTAGCCGGGTCTATGTTTTTTTATTCACTGAGCTAATCGTAGAGTACGTTAGTTAATATAAGAAGAAACGTCTAGCTTTGCGGTCTCTCTCTCATTTGGATGCACGTCTTGCCGCATTGTTTCTCTCTTATAACCTCATTATTTCTCACTAATAACCTAACTGAAGCAGCACATGCCCTTGATACGAATTCTAAAAGTGACGTATGTTTAACTGTGGTATCGCTCTCGTACTCGAGTGATATTGCTCATATGTATTGATTGATTTATCTTTTTTTCTGTCATATGAATGATTGTGTGTGCTGAATCTCTTCGGTGTTGATGTGGCTCTGGGCCATTAGCTCTGCTTTTGTGTTTGGAGCCCACCTAGGGGTGTTGAAGTTGCACTTCTTCCTTCCTTGAACTCTTTCTTTGAATATAGTGAGTGCAGTGCAGTTTGACCTTGTAATTATTGTTGTATAGTTTATTGATTGTTTTTTGGGAGATAATAGCTGAAGCTAATAAAATAATTGCACAGTTTGCTCCACTTGATTGCATTCGTATTTTTTGATTTGCATGATTTTTTATTTATTTTTTTTACTTTGCTTTATTCATTTTCAAAGAGGTCTTACAGTGGAAATAAATATGTGGCAAAACTTGATCACAGCGTGAACTGATTTTATGAATATGATTATTTTCTGAAAGAAAACAACAAGGGAGATGGTCAAACAGCAAATGGATATCAATAAAATATGTTGGTGTATTGATTATTGCATATTTTATGACGTTGAAATTAACTTCCTTCACTGCCTGTGAAAATACAACATTTGTCAAAATACAAAATACAAAAAAGAAAGAACACTACAGTATTTATTAATTTATAGTATGCATTTGCTATAAGTTGATTAAACATCCTTATTTTTAAATGTATATGTAAAAATGTAAGTGTATGTGTGATTGCAATATATTTTTATTTGCATAGTGAATATTCACATAAACATTCATGCTGTGTATTTATGGCAGCACACAGTTTCCTCTTGCTGGAGTCAGAAGGCTGCTTTTTAATGCAATGAAAGCAGACTCGTGGAGTGAGATTAAGAGATTAGGGTGTTGGGATGGTTTGGGTGTGTGGCGGCTGCTGAGACACTTTGAGCTGCAGGTGTCCTGATGAAGATGTGTGAATAAGGAACGGCTCTCTGATGTCTGACCTTTGTAAGTGTGAGTCTGTGGACAGCTACAGTTACTCAGCCTCTCGCTCTCATTGGCACTGAGACGGACCCTTTAAAACTCAAATGACCCCTAAAATCACCTCATCAGTAAGGACAAAGAAAGGACAAGAAAAATGTAAATTTTTGTATATACACAAAATGTATATACACAAGTGCTTTACTGGCATGATTGCAATCAATACAATATTGCCAACGCTTGGAATGTATTTACAAATAATAATAATAATAATAATAATAATAATAGAAAAAGAAGAAAATACTATAACAACTTAATCTCAAATAAACAATGTAACAAATTAGAATAAATGTGTATGTTCATATATGTTTTTGTAATATTTGTTTTCAAATACATGTCTATCTTTCATATTTACTTACATAATATCAACATGAATTGATGGGTTTTAGGATGGCTCATATACATGTGCATGACATATGTTAAAAAATGCATTACACATGCATAAACTTTTATGAGCTATATATATATATATATATATATATACGATATGTATATTGGTTTTACTTAATAAGACAATGTATTTCATACATGGATATTTAATATATATCCATATATTATATTGGGGTGTAGGGGGATTGCTATTAAGAATTGAGTTTTCAATTAATTTAGCTCATTTAAAGTCAATTTAGTGAAGCCCAGCACAAGTTTTGCAAATAATAACATATAAAGTTGTTTGTTTCCAAATAATTTTTCAGTTTTTGAGGTTTTCTGGAACATTCTGACTATTCCCTGAAATGCAGCATATTTCAAACTTATTATAGAGTGGGCGCTGTGCTTTACATAAATAGACGAGCACAGCAATTGAGCTGTAATACAATGTCTGTTGGTTTGCGCTGTAATGCGAATCAGCCGAGCAAAGTGGGCTTAATTCTGAATTTTACAGACCCAATCCATCGCTTTAATGTTCAAATTGGATTAAGCCACATTTGTGTGGTTTGGGGACTCAAATATGTAGGACACATCATAATGTGAAGAGAATTGCAATATTCAGAACTTAATGAAGTCCGCCGCCCACCTGCGACGGCATTATTTCAGTATCCTGATGTGGATTACGCTCAGAGAGAGATTGCTTTGGCTGGCAGCCTATAGCTTCTACACGGAGCAGCAGATCTTTGAAGAACTCAGAGACAAATCACCTCATCTCATCAACACAGACACACCATCGCCTTCCTCCCTACGGCAAGAAAAAAACATGCTTTGAAGAAGTCTTAATTATATAAAATGTCCAATAAATAAATAAAATAAATCATGAAAGATAATAGGATGCAAAAGAACCACTAGTTTATTCAACAAAACATAAAATAAATTCATAAGAGACTCAAAACGCACACACAAACAAATGCTGTAGTGTAATTATCTGTGCTTGTGTAGGTGACCTCGGACAGAATCTCATATAGAAACCAGTTTTGCGAGAAAGCAAAAACAGCTACACTAACATAACCTTCTTTCTTTTCAATTAGTTTGACAGCAGAAATACAGTATTTACAGTAACATTTCATTCATTTTGCAGTTGTTGCAAAACATTTAGTTTATTGCAGAGCTGCTGTTCATCAATATCGTTTGAGTTATATACAGATAAAGTTGTTTTATGTGTACATATGTTTATGTATTGAAATTGAAATAGAAGAATACTCTTGTAATGTGGGGTTTGGTGTTTGGGTTTTGTTTCATGTTCCTGTTTTCCATGTCTTTTATTTTGTAATTGATTCCTGCTGTTAGTGTCATGCTTCCCTTGCCTCATGTCTCTCTGCCTTGTGTAATAAACTGCACTTGGGTTCTTCACTACGCTCGCCTTCAGTGGACTGATTCGTTACAACTCTGTATAAAACATAACACATATTACACATATGGTAACTTTTTTAATGTTGTTTTTTTATGTATCTCATCCTCACTTAGACTCATTTATTTGGTCATTGTGAAATATTATTACATTTTAAATTATATAGTAATATGTTCCATTTTATATATTATATTTTAATATATTTAAAATGTACTTTATTGTGATATTTTTTGTTATATCAATGGTTTATTGAAACAAACAAATAAATAAAATATATAAAAACCTGACATGTATGACATATGTACCATGTAGACATATTAGCAGTAGTATATGCATATTAGCTTTTGTATAACAAACTACTAACTTAAAGTTTTTAAATATACTTTTATAATGCAATAATTTCACATTCTATCTTCAAATTAATGTACAAATTACATAAAGACAGTATATTTTTAAATATTTGTTTAATGGCATCTTTTTATGACTGAAGGCCAGTATTAATGATACACTGTTGTAGATATCCCATAGTATAACAAAAATATTATATAGCCTATATCTTCATTGTGTTTGGGCCCACCCTGGACGAGCAAGCATAGGTACGTGCCTAGAATGCCTATGCGTAAATACGGCCCTGGATATGAAAGGATACAGGCTACAGCGCGCGCCGGCGCCTTTGTGCGTGCAATTGAAGAGCACGCGCTGCAAGCACAGTACCGTTTCCACGCTCGCTTGACTCGCGCCTGGTGCTGAAGTGAAGTGGAGCGCGCGTCTGAAACGTCTCCCGTTCTCAGTCGTTCTGCG
>NW_015648010.1:539333-539642 GCF_001515625.1 Sinocyclocheilus rhinocerous
GGTTATTTTGGCTGTTATTTCTTTAAGAGCTGCCGCTGCTGAACGTGACATGGATCTGACAAGCATCATGTTTTCTCTGAAATCTTTCTCTCAAATCTTTTTTTATTGATTTGCGCGCGAGTGCGTGTCTATGTGTGTGCGTGTGTGAGAGAGAACGGGTGAAAGAAAGCATGATTTCCGTACATAAAAAAGGTTGACGACATGGAAATAGTTTGTCATTTTTACTCTATTGTTTGTTATATTTATTTGCTCAATGTCTTCTTGGGTTTTGGTTCTTTCACTGTTGTAGATATCCCATAGTATAACAAA
>NW_015648010.1:539702-551145 GCF_001515625.1 Sinocyclocheilus rhinocerous
GCTACAGCGCGCGCCGGCGCCTTTGTGCGTGCAATTGAAGAGCACGCGCTGCAAGCACAGTACCGTTTCCACGCTCGCTTGACTCACACCTGGCGCTGAAGTGAAGGGGAGCGCGCGTCTGAAACGTCTCCCGTTCTCAGTCGTTCTGCGACTGAATAAATGCACTTCTTGTCACTAGTGAACACTCATTTATTTTATCATGCACACAGTTAAATGGTAATATTGTCAAATATATCACTTTAAAAATTCGAATTAATTATAAATATATTTTCTGTTTTAATATATTTTAAAATATCATTTATTTTGTTTATTTCTGTGATGGCAAAGCCAGGAGAAAAAAAAACTGTGTGGAGGAAAAAAAAAATAAATTGACTGGGCAACTTGACTGTAGCTCGACTTTAAATACATTTCTTCCATCTTGGGCTGCTATATTTTTAGCAACTTCCCATTCATTAATAAAACCTGCATTATTTTTGGTGGCATTATTATTAACTGTACTCATGCATTCATTGGCATTCTCGTATTCTCAGAGGTATCTGTCACGACGTCTCAGGTTAAAGGCCTGCATATATGAAAGGATGCAGGCTACAGCGCGCGCCGGCGCCTTTGTGCGTACAATTGAAGAGCACGCGCTGCAAGCACAGTACCGTTTCCGCGCTCGCTTGACTCGCGCCTGGCGCTGAAGTAAAGTGGAGCGCACGTCTGAAACGTCTCTCGTTCTGCGACTGAATAAATGCACTTCTTGTCAAGAGAAACGAATTAATTATAAATATATTTTCTGTTTTAATATATTTTAAAATATCATTTATTTTGTTTATTTCTGTGATGGCAAAGCCAGGAGAAAAAAAAACTGTGTGGAGGAAAAAAAAAATAAATTGACTGGGCAACTTGACTGTAGCTCGACTTTAAATACATTTCTTCCATCTTGGGCTGCTATATTTTTAGCAACTTCCCATTCATTAATAAAACCTGCATTATTTTTGGTGGCATTATTATTAACTGTACTCATGCATTCATTGGCATTCTCGTATTCTCAGAGGTATCTGTCACGACGTCTCAGGTTAAAGGCCTGCATATGCAGGAGTCTGAGGAGAAGGCCACGGCTCTTCTTACACTGAATTAATTATAAATATATTTTCTGTTTTAATATATTTTAAAATATCATTTATTTTGTTTATTTCTGTCATGGCAAAGCCAGGAGAAAAAAAAACTGTGTGGAGGAAAAAAAAAAAAACTGACTTGGCAACTTGACTGTAGCTCAACTTTAAATACATTTCTTCCATCTTGGGCTGCTATATTTTTAGCAACTTCCCATTCATTAATAAAACCTGCATTATTTTTGGGGGCATTTTTATTAACTGTACCCATGCATTCATTGGCATTCTCGTATTCTCAGAGGTATCTGTCACGACGTCTCAGGTTAAAGGCCTGCATATGCAGGAGTCTGAGGAGAAGGCCACGGCTCTTCTTACACTCGAGCAGGTGAGTTCATGAATCTATGGATCTCTGTGAATATTCACCAATCACTGCTATATAAAGCCAGTGCGTTTGTCTCGAATGCAGGCAACTGATCATAGACAAATCTGTGCAAAATGAACAGGGTTAAAGGTACATTGACTCCAGATTTTGATATGCTCTTTGCAAGGAAATCTGCCTAGAGCTAAAGCCCAGGAGAAATGCATTAGCGTCGTAATGAAAACAGTGCTCGCTTATTAAATATGTGATCTCTACAGAGAGCAAAAATATTTCTAAGGATATTAGCTTAACAGTTCAGCTGTTTCTTGGCCAAAGTGAATCTCTGAAGTGAGTCTCTCAGTTATGGTGTGTTTCTCTGGTCACGTGTGTGTGTGTGTGTGTGTGTGTGTGTGTCCTCAGTTCTGCAGGCCTGGCTGTGGTGTGTGTCTCTGTGGCCGTGCTGGCTTTCTCACACCGTTCCTCTGGACTGCAAAGACGAGACCGGATCACTCATCCAATGCACTTCAATCTCTCAAGAGAAACTTCTGGATCGCGTCATCCAACATGCAGAGCTCATCTACCGCGTCTCTGAAGAGTCCTGTACTCTTTTTGTGAGTGAACCATCTCTGTCAGTCAAAGAGTCTATATGATCTTCACTATTAACTTTATATATTTTTTTTTCAAATTGATAATATTTTCTGAAAAATCTAGAAGTGAGTTTAAGTCTAAAAAACTGACAATAGGGTAAGAAAAATAATCGTAATTAAGAGAAAACAAGACTATTTTTTCTAACTGCAATGACAGATATTTTTAAACTCATTTTATAAATGTTTCATAAAAAAGTAATTCTTAAGTCATTTTGCATCTCAAGTAAATGCATCTTGATTTAAGAATGTTTAGACATTTATACTGGAAAACAAGGCCAAAATACTGAGGAAGAACATCGCTTTTTTTGCAGTGAAATAATTTATTACATGTATTATTTAGTTGTATTATAATTGTATAAATAAACTGATGCTAAATCTCTGCATCTTATTTCTTTAAATAAATATTAAACACAGAATCAGATAACAAATTTCATTTCATCTCATCAGCTGAGATATTATTAGCCAGACTGATAGCAAGTTTTCTTTCATTTAATGTCATTATTCTGTCTCATTTAATCAACCTTGCCTCATTATTCCCGGCTGTGTGCATGACTTTGAATTAATGAGACTGTAATCTTAATGAATAATCAGACTCATTATAAACACTGTGAGATGCCTATCAGTCTTGTTAGATTATTTCACCGTTCTTAGGTAGATTGTCTCCTCGCAGTGGAAAAACATGATGGTATAATTTCATTTCTCACTTCTAATCTCCACTCACACATTTATAAGGAAGGCTTTTATGTCGTCTGAAGTGACATATGTGGGTAATTTTTCGTGTGAACTACTGGCACTGCACTGAAAACCTTAAATTAGTCCACTCTCCGAGTCAAAAGCGGCTTAAATGACACATTGACAGCATCTAAAACACATAAACAGAGAGTCAAGACTCCTCTAAAATGTCCTCATCTTCATGTATCCTACAGGAGCAGATGTTTGTCCCGTACCCTCTGCATGCTTTGAGGAATCAGGGAGGAACCATGTGCCACACCAAACCCTTCCCCATCCCAGGCTCCAAGAGTGAGATTCAGCAGATTTCAGTGAGGAGATGTTTCATTGATTTTATATTGGAAATACAAACTAGCATTGTAAAGTGAGAAGCCTTATTGACTCGAGAGGTCTCATCCTCCCACTGCAGGTTTAGCTTGTTGGCCAAGAATCAAAGCCATTTCTTAATTTAGCAGTTTCTTTCTTTGGGTTGTTGCTTTTTTTAATATGAGCAAGATATGTGGAATATGTTTCTGTGGATCTTGATTTATGGTGACACTTCAAAGTACATCTTAAGTATTAAGCTCTACAGTACATTGCAAAACAAATAATGTCTTAATCTGTAGTTTTCCTTGCTTTCCAGTAATAAGTATCTAAACATGCTTAAAAAAAAACTAAACTTGAGATTATTTAGGTTTTATATAAGATTTGATTTTGGATCTTTTGATCTTTTTTTCTATTTTAGGCATAAATCTAACAAAATGTAGGGAAGTTGACATGCTATACCAAGACATAACCATTATTAATTAACAAACAATTAATTAAAACCAATAGGGCGATTGAAATACACTTAATTCAGTGTATCTTGTGCAATTCTGCTTAGAATAAGTTAATTCAATGGGTTAATTGCTAAATTAATAAATTTTATTATTGGGGCATTTAGATATTTTGACTGGGGAATTAAACAAAATACAGATAAAAAAATAGAAAACATTTGTATTATTATTATTATTATTATTATTATTATTATTATTGTTTTTATTTATTATTTTATTTAATTTTTTACATGCAAAATATGGTTTTCTTACTTAGAGTTTTTTGTCTTGTTTTCCAGTACAAATATCTAAAGATTCCTAAATCAAGATACATAGAAAACATTTGTATTATTATTATTATTATTATTATTATTATTATTATTGTTTTTATTTTATTATTTTTTTATTATTTTATTTAATTTTTTACATGCAAAATATGGTTTTCTTACTTAGAGTTTTTTGTCTTGTTTTCCAGTACAAATATCTAAAGATTCCTAAATCAAGATACATTTGACTTCATCAAAATGAAGCATTCATGAATTCATTCAAAAAATTAAAAATTAAAAATAAATAAATCTGTCAGGTGGGGTGAGAAAAATAATCATGGTTTCTATGTGTGTGTATGTATATATAAGACACACACACACACACACACACACACACACACACACATGCATATGCATCTGCATATATCTTATTGTAAGCTAATATTTAATTCATTTTTATAAATTGATAAATGTATACATTTATACATTTTTCAGAAAGCAAAACTTGCAATACTAGTTTTTCAGGTAAATTTAAATATTCAGGTTAATGTTCGGTTACACTTTATTTCGATAGTCCACTTTAGACATTCTATTAACTATAAGTAACTTTGTAACTACATGTCAACTACATGTCAACTAATTCTCATTAATTTGCAACTACATGTCTACTAACTCTCAGAGTAGACAGGGTAGGTTTAGGGTTAGTAGAATGTTGACAAAGAAAGTGTTAGAAGATATTAAGCAGACAGTCTACTAATACTCTACTAACTGCTAGTTGACATGTAGTTGCAAAGTTACTTACTGTTAATAGAATGTCTAAAGTGGACTATCGAAATAAAGTGTTACCTAATGTTCTTGAACAGCATCCACAGATAATTTAATTCACATCCATCCATGCATTTCAAAACAGGTTAAGCTTGCAGTGGAAAGCTGAAACCTGATCCATGTGCTCCAGCTCTGAACAAATGAGCTCTGCTTAACAGGTTTTGTGTGAAAGACTGCTGTCTTGTTCATTGAATGCACTAGTGTGTAACAGCTCTTTCAATTGAGAGACTAACCTTTCTTTAGAACAATATTGCCTCTGTCTCCAAATAGGCTGTTTTTTTTTCAATATATCTTTTTTTTTTTTCCACCTGCTGAAATAGATTTTAACATTCGCTGCAAAGTGCTTTAGTTTCTTACTAGTTAATGAGTCTCGTCACGCCACCAGTGTACGCAGCCAAAGTAGACGCGTCTTTCCATTTGATTTAGACATTTTACAGTCTCTGAAAATTCGTCTGGAGCTACCGTACATACAAAGTGTTGCAAAAACACTGAAAACGTATTACCTCCTGTAACCTCGCCTTCACCGAGAGCTTTGCTGGTTTATGAAGGCTGTCGTCTTGACTGCTGTATTCACAGTGTTTAGTCCGTTTACAGTTTGAAGTCTGTAATGGGGTCAGTATGTATTTATTTATTTGATAAATTGTTTATTTGTTTATACTTGAGATTCATGTAAAATGTGAGTTAAAAATATCATTTATATTTTACTTTTCTATAACATTTCCTCTGACCTTTAGAATTAAATGGAAATGTTTTTTGCGACTGTGCTTCTAAATGCCTTTTCCGCGTGTGAAATTGAGGCGTGATGGTTTTCTGTCGGGTCTAATATAGTTGCTGATGCCTTACCTTTCAATAACAGACTCTTTTCTATTTCTGAATCAGTGTTATTTATTTATTTATTTATTTATTTTTATTATTATTTTTAATAAATTTTCAGTGTGTTTTTGTTACATGTATTATTATTTTTTTTATGTAGTTTTTGGTATTTTTTGTTCCAATTTTTGTTTTATTTATTCCAGTACATTAAGTTAAGTTAATCTAAATGAAAATGAAAAATTTTATTTAATTTCATTTAAATTGTATAATAGTTCTATATTCTGTAAATGTTCTATTATATTTCTTATTATATTATATAAAATATGTTATTTATTTATTTATTTATTTATTTTATGGTTTTAGTTTTAATTAACAAATAATAACCCTGGTCTGCATTACCGTGAGAACAAATCAAATCTTGAAATCTGTGCATCACAACTTTTAAGGTCAAGCTTACATAATCAGCTTTTGTTAGTTGCATGCAAACTGGAATTATGTGTATCGTTTTCTGGTGTTTCGGAATTACAGCTCATCTTGGTGACTTGGTGGGCTGGTTTCTGAACACCAAACGTTATTTGTTGATGTGTAAATGTGGGCGATCATGTGTTAATGTATTCATGTTTCTCAAGTCAGAAAGTTTGAGTGCATCGTTTTTGCAGCTTAGTAATACATGCTCCTTTTTGACTGGAGAAGAAGTTCTGAAAGTTACAGTATGTTGTCATCAAACTCTTTTCTTTGAAAGAAAAGAAAATAAATCAATAAACGTTGGATTGTTCGTACCATGAGCCCTTTCACGTCTGCGGTGTGTTTTATGCAGGATAAATGGCTGCTTCACTCGGTCCTGATGCTGGTGCAGTCGTGGATGGAACCCCTGATCTATCTGCAAACTACTCTTAATCGTTACGATGACGCCCCCGACGCTCTGCTCAACAAGACCAAGTGGGTGTCTGATAAACTGCTCAGCCTTGAGCAGGGGGTGGTGGTCCTCATCCGCAAGGTAAATCAATAATAACAGCGTCTCACGGTGCAGCCGAGCCGAGCAGCGTTTCACTCCGCTTTCTCCGCAGATGCTGGATGAAGGGATTCTGATGCCGTCCATCTTCGAGCACGCGCTGACCCCATACGATGAACCGTCCCCAGAGATCCCGGAGTCCGTCCTCAGGGACTACAACCTACTCATCTGCTTCAAGAAGGACGCCCACAAGATGGAGACCTTCCTCAAGCTACTCAAGTGCCGTCAGAGCAAAAAGCTCAGCTGTCTTTCCTACTAAACCTGCATCGTATATCAAAAGAAAAAGCTTTATTTTGAATAATCGAAAGTGCGCGTTGAATTGGCAGTAGTTAGCCTAGTTAGCAAACATTCATTGAGATCCCTTAGTGTGAAAGCCAGAAAAGGGAACAGATGAAGATTCACACTGCTCTCACACACATCTGCACTTTTGACTTCCTCATCCACATAGTCGTTCGATGTCTCTCCAGGTCTCTGGTGTGTTGGCAGGCATGTTTTTTTTTCTTTCTTCTTATAGTGGAGATGGTTTCACCTTTGTATTAGTTAGATGAAAAAGCTCTTGATACAGAAATATGCTAATGAAGCCACAAAGCAGATTGTAAATGTTTCCAGTGTGTGTGTGTGTGTGTGTGTGTGTGGTGTGGGCTGAGGGATTTGTTCTAGGAGAGTAAAAGCTGTACTTTATGGATGAACATGGTGGAAATTTACATGAGATATGACACAAGATAAAAAATATAACTACTGGACGGCCAAAGAATAAGTGCAGAATGCTTGAATAATGCAAAGTGTGTCTGTAAAAAAATACATAAGTAAAAAGATGATTTGTGTATATGCAGATTTTTTCTTACTTTATCTTTGTCAAATTATACTTATCTATGTAAATAAAAAGAGGCATATGATATTTCTGTGTGTGTGTGTGTTTATATCATCTATCTATCTATCTATCTATCTATCTATCTTTCTTTCTTTCTTTCTTTCTTTCTTTCATTCTTGCTTTCTTTCTTTCTTTCTTTCCTTCCTTCCTTCCTTCCTTCCTTCCTTCCTCCCTTCCTTCTTTCCTTCCATCCATCCATCCATCCATCCATCCATCATCTATCTTTCTTTCTTTCTTTCTTTCTTTCCTTCCTTCCTTCCTTCCTTCCTTCCTTCCTTCCTTCCTTCCTTCCTTCCTTCCTTCCTTCCTTCCTTCCTTCCTTCCTTCCTTCCTTCCTTCCTTCCTTCCTTCCTTCCTTCCTTCCATCCATCCATCCATCCATCTATCTATCTATCTATCTATATCTTTCTTTCTTTCTTTCTTTTTTCCATCCATCCATCCATCATCTTTCTTTCTTTCTTTCTTTCTTTCTTTCTTTCCTTGCATCCATCCATCCATCCATCCATCTATCTATCTATCTATCTATATCTTTCTTTCTTTCTTTCTTTTTTCCATCCATCCATCCATCATCTTTCTTTCTTTCTTTCTTTCTTTCTATCTATCTATCTATCTATCTATATTTCTTTCTTTCTTTCTTTATTTATTTTTATCTATCTATCTATCTATCTATCTATCTATATATCTATCTGTGTCATTTTTTTTCTAAGTAAAATCTCTGAAAATCCTTGAAATAAGATAACTGTCTCTGAGTAGTAACATGCATGGCATAAGATGCATAAAAAAAAACATGCAATCTCTGAAAACAAGTCTCTGAATTATATGCAAGTAAATTGATCTTATCCTCTAGAGTTGTGGTCAAATTATCCAGCAGTAATTTCCATCTAGACAGGATGAGGTGAATATGACTAAAGTTAGTGAATCACGGTTTAATAGTTTGGCTCCCTCACTGTTATGCCCTTTTTCTGAGGGTTTTAATTGACTGTTATAATTATGACCAGAGGGCAGGAAAGACAAACAAACAGGCCTGTTAAAAATGTTAATGAGGTAGTGGTTCTCTAAAGCTCTGTCTGTAACCAGCGGCCATCACGATGGCAACAGTAGCAGTGTGTTATTAAAGAAAACAATCACAAGAGACCACCATCTGGGAGCCCAAGCATAACTCACATCGTCCGTATGATCCCTGTCATGGAAACATCACGTCAGCCCATCTTCACTTTTCTCAAAGCATTTGCAAAAACTCATATTTTCACACACACTTATTTTTAAATTCATGGTCATAATTTTGACGTTTTAAAACATTTATAATGTCCGTTACAAAGGCTCAACGGATTAATCACAGATTCAGAAACATAAGCAAACATTCTAGTTTTTGACAGCTATGAAACCTTGATTTTGTCATATAATTCATAATTTGATAAAGGATTTGGATTTGTCCTCGCATTTATCAGAAAGCATTTAATTATGTATGAAATATATTTTATTTATTCATTCTTTATTTCTTTTTCTTTTTTTTTCAGACACAATCCCAGTACTCAAGAACAAGTGCCAAAAGTTTATTAATATTCATATAAGATTTATAAAGCTAAACTGCGAATGTGCTATGGCCAATGATGTTTTTCTTCTTCATGCATTATTCTGGACACAAAAGCATGGTATGAATTTAATATAACCCACACCAGAAGGTGGCACTAGACATCTGCAGTACAAAAAAAATACCGTCAGGAAAAGTGGAGGCAAGAAGATATATATATATATTTTTTTTAATATTCACACCCAAATTCTCCAAGGACAGAAAATATGTCAGTATGAGAATGCTGAAGAGAAATGGAATGGAACACGGGTCTGATATTATGTATGTAGGCTGTGTATGTATGTATGTGCACGATTCAGCATGAAATGGACATTCGTCATTCTAGTGTTGTTTTTTTTTTATTTTATTTTTTTATTGCATTTAATTTTTTCTCAATATCATATCATTTTTGAGGCATTTATGGTTTGCTTGATGAGAAATAAGATATGACCAACATGAGAAATCACTTGTTTTTATTTCAAATATAAGATGCATACAGTTTTCATTTAATACATTTGAACAATAAAAACATATTTTTACCAAAAATAATTGAATACATGTGGAATTTAATGATCAAAGATACATTTTCTCGCATTCAAAATGGTCCTGAATGGACATGAAGATTGTGCTAGCATTTAATATTCCACGCCCACCGTCTCCATGTCCAAGTTCCTCTTATCAGAAGGTGTAAATCACCGTCTGGCTGTCATGAGAGGGGTGCTCCGGCACAGTGAGGGTCTTGTGGGCAGGATGTGGCGGTGAGGCCTGGTGTCAGCAGTGTCAGGTTCAGCTTCCTGTGTCCTAATCATTTCAACATGGAGGCCCATGCCTGGGCTCTGGCTGCTAAACCGCCACCCTGGGCCTCTCTCCGCCAGCACTGCAAAGAAAGCAGCAGTGTGGACCTCCACCCCTCAGCCCCCTTCCGCTCCCTCGGCTCTACAATCATAAATATTAAAGATCTGCTATACAAGAGCGGTGCAAAGTTTGGGGAGTTGGGGAGCGGCGGTGACTAGATGATTTCACAGTCTAAGTATTATAACCTCAGGTAAGAAAAGCTAGACTGCTGGAGCTCAGGAGAGAGACTGTGTGCTTACTGGAGTAAAGAGGGAGTGAGAAAACAAAGATAAATAGATGTTTAAAGGGATAGGTCACCCAAAACTGACAGATTCGGTCATTGTTCCAAAATGTGTGCTTGTCTTTCTTTTTTATGCTATTACAGGGAATTGGGACTGAAGCTATCAAGCTTTAAAATGGATTCTATTTTATTTTATTTTTATTTTTTAATTTGCATGCATTTCTATCTACTGTAAATGGATGTCAAAAGTGGATTGATGTCAAAAAAATAAATAAAAATGCAGAACAACAGTAAATGTGACCCCACCGTTAGAATTTTTTATTTTTTTTATTTTTTGTTCCATGCAAAAAAAGAACATCATACAGCTTTGACACAATCTGAGATTGATTAAATGATGGCAAAATGTTTTATTTTTGGGTGTACTATGCCTTTAAATTCATTATTTTGCATGGTCATTGCAGAGTATCTCATTCTGGCTTTTTTTTTGTGCACTGGCTTAGAGAGACAGAAGCTGATCTTTCTCCGATCTGCTTGGAAAACAAAGAGCGGCCAGGCAGGCACAGGCCAGAAAATCTTAAACACTCAGTCATGCAACAGGACAGACTATCTAATACTGAAGTCCCTCTGAAGGCTATACAAAACTGTCCAAGTCTGCTTAAGGGCCCAAGTATCCTTCTGTCCCTCTGTGCTTTGAGTGCCAAGATGCAATACAGTCCCAACCAGTGCAGTGGTGTGGAAGAAGAGAGCGTAACCCCACAGCTGAGCCCAGTGAGTGGGGGAATGGTGTATTCTGAGCTTCAGCCTAATCCATGACCTCCCTGGAGGCCGTCTTAGACAGGCTATGTGTTTGTGTGAGAGGAGGAGAGGTCACAAGGTCACGGGGCTAGGCCTCTGCTAACCGTTCCAATATGTGCAAAGATGTCAAATGAAGTGGCTGAGGTTGTAACAGTCGGCTAGGGTTTCTCTTGCCTGAAAGAGGGAGCGATGCAGAAAGAGAGAGAGAGAGTCAAGGGCCTGTTGTCTACCACCATACGTCAGCAAAACAAACTGAAGAATTTGAATACAGTGCAAAAAGCAACGTACAAGCTAATTAAACATGTATTTAGCATTATAAGAAGATATTGTTTTCTAATGACAGCTTGGAACTTTGTGCATATTATTGTGGAAAAGAAGTGTGCTTCTTGTACTGAATGTGCACTTTTAGTGTATCAAATCTTATGTGTGTGTGTGTGTGTGTGTACAGTATGTATGTATGTATATATATATATATATATATATATATATATATGTGTGTGTGTGTGTGTGTGTGTGTGTGTGTGTGTGAATGTAGTCCGTGATGACATGCAACAGTTTGTGTAGTGTGAGAGCCAATGTAACGGAAAGGTG
>NW_015648010.1:551216-570884 GCF_001515625.1 Sinocyclocheilus rhinocerous
TGTGTGTGTGTGTGTGTTTGTGTGTGTGTATGAATACTTTTTTAATTAAAAATTGTACTTGCAGTTAATATAATATTAATAAAATAAAATGGCACTTAAGTGCATTAAAGGAGAGAAACTTCACTGTTTCCTAACACACTTAAGTAACCTTTTAAAAAGTTCAAATTAAGTTTTACTTTAAAGGGGTCATATGATGCGATTTCATTTTTTCCTTTCTCTTTAGAGTGTTACAAGCTCTTGGTGCATAAAGAAGATCTGTAAAGTTGCAAAGACTAAAGTCTCAAATCCAAAGAGATATTCTTTATAAAAGTTAAGAGTTAGCCACACCTACCTAAAACGGCTCGTTCGAACACGCCCCCACATACCTACCTCACTATGTGGGAAGATTTGCATAAAGCCGCCCAAATGTTCACGTTTTTAACTTTAAACCGCATAAACACATTTCATTACACCAAATACACAAAATAATGTTCTTTTTAGCAGCATCATATGACCCCTTTAAAGTACATTTTAAATAATTTTGTAATGTCATACTAAAGTACTTGAGCATAATTTTAACTGATATTTGATATTACATTTAAAGTTAAAATATTTTACAAATATATTTTAATACATAGCATACAAGTTTCAAAATGACAATGTATATTTTAGTTTACCATATATGCTTGTCAGTACATTTTACATTATTAACAATATTGCAATAATAAATGTAATAGTATTTTTGAAATTACGTATATAGATGAACTTAAGGGGGTTAAAAAGCACTCTTAACTAATTGCATTTCATATAAATTTAAACTATAATATATTTCATTTAATTGTAAATAGCATGCAATTATGTTTCAAATATTTAGTTCACACTTAAGAATATTATTTTAAAGTTTATTATTTCTGTAAAAAGTACTTTTTTTTTAAAGTGCAGTATGTTAAGTGTACTGTTTTCCAATGTACCCGTTAGGGAAAAGCTGAATAGCAGAAAGCTAGAAAATAGGACTTTAAATATGTGGCTCAGAGCATCTACATAATTGAATGGCTCATAATGACAAAGTTGAGATTGTAAGGACTTATTTGGTAGGAAATGAGGCCATCAGCCAACAGAGATCAGGCACAGGGCTCTTCGCTGGAGGCCAGTTAGGGAAGACCTCATCAATCCAGTCTGGCAATCGTACAACATTCCCACGCCACCGCCGGTAGAAAACAAAGCCCTGAGCAATTACCCAAAATGACCACTTTACTGGCAGACCATAGTAAAGTGAGTATCAGCGCGTGGAAAAATTACCAAAATGTTTACAATTATCATCCGAAATTAAAGAGGAAATTATTGTCTTTCGGCTAAAAGTCATGTTTTGCTTGGTACATCCAGTTCTGTTGGGGTGTTTGTTTGGAAAATTGCATTAGTTCTGGACGACTTGTTTCTGAAAGGTGTGTGGGTGTTGATTTGCAAAGCTCAGGTTGGAGAGTTTTATTTTCATGTCAAGAAATTTTTCAGGAGTCACGGTCATCATATTTTAGGAATATTTACAGTAGGCGTCAGCAATGATTCGAGATGCGTTTCCCATCAGTGAAATCTCTGAACCTGTCGCCCTTGCTTTATTCGCTAAATGCACAACTTCTACTTTCGAAACTGACGTGAGGTGTTCATCTGAATCACTGTCTACACAATTTTCTGCTGATTATGACGCCACCTCTCAACCTCCAAATGTTTTGAAACATTCCGATTGAACAAAAAAGTCTGCAAACCAAGCTGTTGTTAACAGAATACTGAGACGTGAAAGGCTTCGTGTTTATTCACGTATGCTTGTTTGAAAGAATTTTGATAGACTCCCATCTGTTTTTCAGTTCAGGAGTTCAGGTCTTCTTATGGACAGTTATAAGTGGTCCTTATGAGCATCTATCTCATCTTTTCATATCTCAGCTTCAAACAGATGGAGGGAAAAAAATACTGACAAAAAAAAAAAAAACACCTTATGCTCAGCAATTAAACCATTAGTGTTTGGGGAAAGACATGTTGATGTTAAAAGCATCCCAACAGAGTGGTTGGATGATGCTCGGGACATGAGCCATACAAAGCCGCATTTTTAATCAGTGTAATTTCCTATTTTTCTTACTTCAGCCGGAAGCACCTTTTGAGATCTTCACAGATGCTGCATTGAGACCAACCGGTTTCAAACATAAGCTGTGATGCTGAATATTTCTGCTCGAGGAGGAGAGGACATATCTCTCTTCCAAACAGAGACTGTTTGCTTTAGAATGTGAAACAAGAATAAAAATAAATAACTAAATAAAAGCATTTTACTTTCCTCAAGAGTGTGTGTCATAGCCTTAAAATATAAAAAGGATCATTCCCTTTTAGGAATAGAGGGATAGTCCCACAGTGCATATTTTTTATTTATTTTTGTACAGTCTCAGAGGAAAGCATGCATGCATGCATAAATAATAATAATAATAATAATAATAAACAGGACTGAATTATTTAGCCTCTCCAGTTTATCCCACTTGAGTTTAGAAATGCATAGGATTCTGGATCATTTCAATTAGATCATGAAAAAATATGGCTCAAACACATCACCTGCCAGGTATTAAAGGGCAATATCTGTAGACTCGCTGTGCTTGAGGAGTTCAAACTATTATTAAGTACTTATTAAAATGCAGGTCCCAGGACTTTTTTCAGTTTTTTTGACCACTTTACACTTTAATCACATACTCCGTTTCGCGCGTTCACGTGAAGGGGTAGGGGTGTCTCAATTCTCTTTTGGTTGGAGGGGTACGGGTAAGGGGAAGGGCCAGACAGCCCTTCAAACGAAGATTTTTCGGGACCACACTTCAAACGAAGGGGTATGAATTATCTCAGCGCAAACCGACTTCAGGGGCAATATGGCTGCCCGAGCGACAAAAAGACACATAAATGTAAGCATTTTTGGCATTAATAAAGATTTTAACGAAAAGTAATCATTTGTTTTATGTTACATTCAATCGTGAGTTCATATTTATGGTCATGTTACTCAAAGAAATGTTTGCAAAAAAGTTTCTCTTTTTAGAGTGAGTTTACTTAAAAATAGCGATTTTATCCTCTCGTTGCTGGGAAATATAATGTAGATATTTTCACCCCTACCCCTTGACACTCTGTTTCAAGGGACAAGGGGAAGGGGTAGGCGGAGGGGTAGGGGAAGGGGTATAAAATAGAATTGGGATTGGGCCTAAATATATACGTCAGCAGGTGGCGACACAAATCCGTAAGTGAGTCATTGAATCAAATAATAAACCGATTAGTTCGAATCACTGATTCATTCAGGAATTAAATGGCACTAGCTTGTGTTGCTCGTCAAAATCCAGCGATTGGTTGTACCTCGACTCAATTTGGATCTATTTTAGTTGGTGGATGAACACAATACCTTGCAAAACTGTGTCTAACATGTAAGTTACTCAACATTAACTTCTTATTTATTGAACAGTTGTAGAAAAGCATGATCACAGTCTCAATCGAGCTGTTGGTTGTTAAACATCAACATGGCTACCATTATCTGCGCTATATTTGGAGCGTTAGCTCTCTTAGTTGTTTAACATTGCGCAATTACAGTATATTATATTATAAAATGTTAATCTGTAATTTATATGACATTTTAAATCATCAGTGTCTTAAATAAACACTTTATAAATAGATAGAAAACCATTTCCAAGGCCTCCCGGTTGGTGGTGTGGTTAGTAAATCAGGAGTTATGATGTGTTTACATGTTGTGGTTCTCTAACCAACCTCAAATTAGTGGCTGACTTTGCTTTCTGACAGCACTGACCAGGACAATTGCTGTGGTCTTTCCCCCCCCCCCCTCAGAATTAGAGACCACTATAGAAAAATGGTGTTTTGTCATTTGTTTGCGTTTAAATTGTTATTTATGTCTTTGCCTAGTAGCCTACCTGAACTGTGTTTCTCTGAGAGTTTGATTTGGGTGTCTAATGGTGCATTTATATGCATAAAGGATCCAGTTTCTGTTTCGAAGGCTGGCTTTCTGTGTTGATTTTGAAGGAAGGTCTGGTGTAAGGTTTTTAGACATGCTTTGAGAAGAAAGAGAAGTTCTCTCTCAAAGACACAAAGAGACAGATTACAAATTCAGACATTACCTCATGAACACGAGTAGCCAGAGAGAGAGCGAGAGAGAGAGAGAGAGATAACGAAAGAGATGGAGGTGGAGGCAATAATATCCCACAGGAATCTGATAGCTGGCAGGGTTGGAAGGTCAAACACACATAAGGCATCGTTGCGGAACTATATGTGAGTGACATTTTTCATGAACAGTAAAGGCATATGGTGCATTTATTTAAAAATATCACACAATATAGAGGTGTAGAAGCATAATGTTCTTTCTGACATTCAGATTTAAGGCTGTAGTTAGAAAAAGACAACAATTAAGCTGAAGGGCAGTAAAGTGCAAAAAGAATGCATCAGCACGACTAAAAAACGAACAGAAGTATAGCTAAATGTTATACTTTCACAAGCGAGCCGACCACACACCATTATGATTTGTAAGCATTTGACATCATGAGTTCTGCATTTTTAAGATGCCATATCAAGATAATATTTGAGGCTGGGTAAAATATTGATTTTATAGATATTTTACTCCATGTTTCATTACTCATGCAATGGCCTTTTTTGGGTCTTGTCATTCATTTTACAAAATAATAATAATTTTCCATGGCATGGCAGTTTTACCTCAGTTAAGAATGTAAGTTTGTAGTCTATGTTGCAATAAATAGATTGTGCATTACGGAATGCATACAGTGTGAACAGTATACCATGGTTCCCGATGCAAATTATTCTTATTAGCTGGGATGAATGTAGCATGATTGCTGAAACAATTGAATTTTATGAGTTGATTTTAATTGATAGTTCAAAAAGATGAACTGCTGAATTGAAACAGTCTGAAACATTGGCCTTTATAATTTACACCATTAGCAGAGAAACAATTTCATATATATGCAAAATAGATTGTGTAACTGAAATATGCCCAAATGAATCAGAGTTAAATCAAAATAAATTAAAATCGGAATCAGATTTATTTGCAAGCTTGTGAATCAGATATTGATCGATTGGTGAATACTGTTACAACTAGTCCTATTAAATATTTTTATTCTATATACAGCTCAGCAAATCACTTTCGATTTTGAAACAATGGACCAATCAGGTCTGGGGGAGGGGTAAGCGTACCTATTTACATATTAACACATAGATTTTTGCAATGGTGTTTTGGAATAAATATAAGCACTTCTGTTGAATTATTTGCGCTCTGATTTGTTCTGTCTTAACATGCCCATTTTTTGCTTATTGCACTGCTAAAATTCACATGCCATGTTCATGTTGTCATGAAAACACACACAGCGTGTCATTTCTCTTTCAAAACGGCTGCATACCCAGCATGCAGTAGTGCAGCAGGGCTCATGGCCGGTGCGTGTGCTGCAGTGTGTGTGAAGGTTTGGCAGGGCGTTCAGGGGAGGCCTAACTGCCTGTCCACGCGGTGGAGGCGAGGTGTACCGCAGGCCCCGGCATGCGGCCGTCTGATAAAAATCCAGACTGTAAATCAGAGAGCGAACGGAACGAAAGAACCAAGTGGTGGCAGCACAGTCACTGCAGCTGTACAGCTCACAGAGAACCAGATGGTACTGAGGCTAACGGCCACACACACGCATGCACACACACACACACACACACACACCTAAACACAAACACACACACATACACACACACACACACATGTCTGGTTTGCTATCCTTGTGGGGACTCTCCATAGGCGTAATGGTTTTTCTACTGTACAGACCGTATATTCTATTGTCCTACACCAACCCTACACCTAAACCTACCCCTCACAGGAAACTTTCTGCATTTTTAGATTTTCAAAAAACGTCATTCTGTGTGATTTATTAACTTGCTTACCCGTGGGGACCTCAATTTAGGTCCCCACCATGACACGAGTCCCCATGAGTCTGTGTGTATTCAGGTTTAAGTCCCCACCAGAATAGAAAAACAGGTACACATCACACACACACACACACACATGTTCATGTTCCCTCTTTGTCTCCCACTGCAGAAGTGTTAACCGTCCAAGGCTTTAGTAGTTTCCTGGTTTCTGATTGCATCCACAGGCAGCTCCCTGTGAGACGGAGAAAATGTGACACTCATATACAACTTCATTACAATATTGGTCAGTGAGGATTTCTTCCATGGCCACACATTACCTTCTTACAAAAACCATGTTCCCCACAGATATACTGTACAAGCATTCAGCACTGAGAACTTTTTAGCTAGAATATTTTAATGGCTGATTTATTTTTAAAGTGTATGCAGCCTGAAGCTGTCGTTCCGCAAGTCTGTTCTCATTGCTTGCTAATTACAACACAAGTTTACCGAAAAAAAAAGAAACATATACAAATTACAAATTCCAGCTGAAATGAAAAACTTTTATTCCTTTTAACCTAAATTATGATTACTGGTCAGATTATCAATTAATAAAGACTTATTTTTTGTGCAGTTCCTTGCACAATATTAGCTCAAAACACATTTACCATAGCGCATGATTGAATACATTTTGCTATTTGTGTCACATAATAGCCAGCTCTATATGTTTGGCTTTGCTGATGTAGTAAACTTGCTCGTCAGCGCACCTGGTACAGCATTGCACTTCCGATGCAAAGTGCTCGATACGTGTCCGTAAAACACTAGTGATGATAAAAGAGCTTAAAAACTTGCAAAGCTAAATTTTTTATTTTTTTTTCTCAAATGTGCTTTTGTTAACACTATCGGTTAGGTTTAGAGTTGGGTTTAACACGTTTAATGCATAACTATTCACTGGACATTTCATTTTGAAATATATTGTGAAATATTCAAGAAGCAACATAATATATATATATATATTTTTCAGAAATGTCATCACAGGCATGTGATCATTTGGGTGCAAATTAGAAAATTTTGATCTAAGATTAATTGGTCAATACAAGACCACCAAAGATATATTTTGGAATACATTATATTCAAAATCTATATGTTCACTCTTCAAAACAGTTTTGGATTATTTGAATATATTCTAATACAAGATACTATTTTAATTAAGTACAATATTAGATTATTTTATAATCTAAAATAGTAATTGTATTTAATAAAAATTTTCAATTTCATATTTGTCCATTTTTCCATTTTAACCCAACTTTTTCACCCTACACCATTTGTGTTGTTGGGTCTACACAGTTATATAATATAATGTAATTTATTATTATTATTATTATTATTATTGAGTTTATTTATTTATGTGCAAAAAAAATTATAAAAGTTTTAGGTCGCTACTTGATGTTCAATGTAAAACCTGGTTCTGAAGCAAAACCATCTGAGAACCGCTGGACTTAAAGAGTTCATTTCCCCACTCAAGACACTTAAGGAGAAACTTAATTCTTGACAAACGGCTCCTCTTGCTATCTGTTCTTGTCTCATTCTTTCTCATCCTCTCCATATCATTGTTTCCTCTCTCCATTGTGTCTCGCGTTGTCGCGTAAGGAATTCTGTTTCCTCCATTTCCGTTGACTCAGGCAAAGGCCATCGCTGTTCCTCCCGACCAAGACGACTTATCAGGGCCAGGCAGTAGGGAAACAGGATGGGAGGAGATCCAGAGACGTGGAGGTTTCTGCATGGTGGTCTGCTCGCTCTCAGCAGGAGGGTTGGGGGTCTCTGAATGTGCATTCACAGGTCTGGCCCCTCGCGGTGATGAATGAGAGAAACCTGGGGACTGACGTTGGGTTTGGTTTGTTTGGTTGTCGGGTTCTCTCTGTGTCGCTCCATTATGAGCCAGCCAAAACAACTCCTGAAAGCAAAGTGAGCGGTCAGGCTGCGATAACAAGGTTTCCCAGTGACTTTGTTTTCTCAGCTTAAACTCAACATTAACAGTGCACCTGTCTTCAAACTTCAGTTTCAGCTTTAACAAAGAAGTCAGACAACTTTTAAAGGGAATCTGGCCTACATCTCTAATGATTTGTTCAAAATTACTTTAAAAATGCAGTTTACACAATGACTTGAATTTTTTATTTCTGAATTCAATTTTATTAGATGTAAATGTTATATAGTTTATATATGTTTTATATATTTAGGGTTATACATAATTAATTATTATTTTATAATGTAATTGTTGTCCTCCAAATTAAAGTCATGTGGTCCAAACAAAACATACAGTAAATAAGGAAGTGATAACATCGAAAGTCTCTCATGAAATTACAAGGTCAGTTCAGGTTGTGAAATGTTATGTGATGTGACTCCCCAAAAATGTAATGCATTTATAAATTAATAATTTGTATTTTTAAAAAGTCTTAACTTTTTTAACCTTCATAAATTGTATTTATTTATTTATTTATTTATAAATATTTATTTATTTATAAATAATTATTTATTGATTGATTGATGTATTTATTTATTTGTTTGTTTTTACTTAATGGTCACACCATATGACATTTGTCACATGTCATTAAATTAAAACATTTCTTGAAAGTAGTATACATTTTGTTCTAAGACATAAAAAGATAATACAAATAGTATAATTCTAAAAGCTTGGCACTTGCATTTTAAACTAGAATTTTAAAAAGTTCCACCAGTTGCCAAGTATTCAGTCTTTGCAACTTGAACTTTGAATTCACTTGATTGCTGAAACTAGTGCAATTGACAGGTGTATACTGGGCTCTCTGAGTTCTTCTAACTCCTGTATCCATGATAGATGGTTCTTAATGACTGAGGGATCTCACTTCTAGGCTTCAGGGAAGATTCAGTCTTGAAGACGCTTGGCAGGAGTAGAATAAAGGTTGCGGAGATTTGCAGCTCTCCGAGTTCTTGAGCTTTAAAGCTGGATGACAAATGCAGGCTGTCCATGAGGAGATTTAGTGTTAGTGAACACAATGACTCTGTCGAACACATTTGACGATTATATGCACAAAAAAAAGCTCTTTTGTGTTCATATTGCGATCAAACAGACGAATAAATAATGAAAATGATTTCCTACAAATAGATCGATCAGAAGTCTCACTGTACAAGTAAGCCCCGAAATGAGACTGGCAGAATATAAAAACATTGTTACATTTTGACCTAAATTAATAATTTAAGGCCCGATGTTTTCTGTGGGTGTTTATTATGCATACCGTCTCATATTTAATCTGTGTTTGTGATAACCCATTTATAGAGAAGATGAACGTTTTATTCAAAGAATTGTTATCAGTACATTTTGTACTTAATTTTTATGACTTTCTTAAATGATAGCGAGCGACACTGTCAGTGACGTAAGAGCAGCAGCTGTTGTGTGGGTGTTTTAGAGTTTGCGGGTCTGGCCCACTTCATCAGCGGGGTCACCGCTAAATCTTATCCATTACCTGCACTGTACTGCCGTCCAGAAGTTCCCCAGGAAATTGGCTAATAACAATAAAGAATCCAGGGGCAAATGGAGTCCATGCTGCCTGCTACGGAGGCCGTTCCAGAGGAGCTGCAGAGAGGAGGACCAGAGGAGCTCTCTAATGCCAGAAAATCTGGGACACTTGGAACCAATTAAAAGCACCAAGGCTTGCCAGCAGCTCCTATGCGTTCTTATTTTCTCCCCCATTCCCCTCCTCCTCCTCCTCCTCACTTTCTCTCCCTTTTCATCTCTCTTCCTTCGCTTGGCTATGTGTACAGGAAAGCTTCCTTCCACATGCTATTTGTGGATCCAAAAGATCTGGGTGCAGGCAAGCTGAAGAGGTGTATGTAAATGCAAAACTATTCCCAAGTCGGGCCTCATTTTGAATATTATATCAATGCTTTTTATGTCTTAAAACATTTTTTTCGCACATGCCACCTGAGAGCAATGTCAGTCTACCTTTTGCTAAAACAAAAAAATAAAAAATTTAAGCAAAAAAAAAATAAAGGAAATTATGTATTGTGTGTATATACTGTATATACATATGTGTATGTATGTGACATGTATATATAAGAAAAGTATTAAGTACAAAATATTATATAAATAAAATATATAAAATTACCATTCTTAGTAATTTAAATTATATTATTATTATTTTTTTACATTATATGTAATATTGTAATGATGATATTGTACCCACATGTGGTACAGTATTGTATTTTCATATAATGGCCAGCAGATGGCAGCCAAAGCCCTCTCAAACATCCAGTGTTCTTCTTTCTCTTCTTTCCAGACACTGCGTGGCACATAAACACCAGTCTAAATAATCGTTATCAGGAATTAGGCTTTCACCGACAGTGTCGTTACTTCAGAAGTTCACAAAAGTTCTAAAGATGGCCTCGGTTTACCCAGTGTGGATTTATGATATAGACGCACAGCAGCAGGAATATCTTAAATGCACCGGCCGCCAATGATTCTACCAGATGCGTTTCCGTGTGAATCACCCAGAGCTATCTGCAAAACTGTCTCACGGACAAATAAAAGACAGATTCGCATTTGTTTCTGGCCACAAATTCCCCTCTCGTGTGATCCGATAAGGCCTGCTGGGTTGATGACCCCTCGTGGGGCTTTTAATCACATTAGCAGGTCACACAAGACACCTGCTTTTCTCTTGATGCTCCTGCTGTGAGTAGGTGGAATATCCGAGTTTATTCTGAGAGAAACTATCCCATAGTTCAGTTCGACTGATTCTCTTAACCCTCATGTTCTGTTGAGATTGACTGGATTTGGGGTCCCAGAGACTCAAATGGCATATTTCAAAATAATATCTTATTTTCATAATATATGTATGTGTTGTGGGGAAACTCAGTATGGAGATGTATCAGATACTAAACATGGACTTGTCCAATATGACGTTGTTTTTGTTTGGGGTCAATTTGGCCCCAGCAAAAATGCATTTTAGGAAAGATAGAAAACACACAATTAAAAAAAAAAATTTGAAGCTGAAAATAAAATGAATATTATTTGAGTTCACGAATGTTTTACTAAAGAATTTCATGTTAAATTAAATGTTAATTGCCATTTCTTTGCAATTATTTGAGAAATGTGCTAACAATTTCTCAGTTAAATATTTTCTACACCATTTTTTTTATAATTCTTTTTAAATTTTTGTTATTATTTTTTGTGTAGATCACTGAAAAATTAAAATGTGAAATATAATTTTTTTTTAAAGGCTATAAGAGACAATATCACATTTTTTATGAAGGATGTTTATTGAGTTGAACTGTTGTTCAAAATCATTTCCCATAAGATGAAATGTCAACCTAATACTTGCAATAAATGTGAACTTTGATATATGAACAGACTCTAAAACATGACGGTTATTATCAGATGTGTCCTTTTTTTTCTTAAAGGGGTCATATGATGCGATTTCAAGTTTTCCTTTCTCTTTGGAGTGTTACAAGCTCTTGGTGCATAAAGAAGATCTGTAAAGTTGCAAAGACTAAAGTCTCAAATCAAAAGAGATATTCTTTATGAGAAACAATAATGTACAGTATGTGGAAAATAATGTGTTTTTTTAACCTTAAACCGCATAAACACATTTCATTACACCAAATACACAAAATAATGTTCTTTTTAGCAACATCATATGACCCCTTTAAATGTAGGATTTTCAAAGTGTGTGTTGAAAAAGTGGCACTATCTCTTTCTGAACAGGTCCTTCAGCGTGCAAAGATGGCAAAACACAGCGCTCTTGTTTAGGGCTAGGTATGTAGAGCCACTCCCAGGCCTAATTGTACCAAAGTTCTTTCCAAATTGCAATTAAAGATAAACAGAGAGCTTGATGGGGAGCTGCGATAATGCCGCTATCTGGCATCGGCCTAATTGTTGCAAACATGCTCCGTTTGACAGATGGATTTACTCTGGCCCACCTCCCTCCATCTTGGCCTGTGTAGTGCGTACTTCAGGGGCGATCTGTTTACAAGCCATCTCATTTAAGGCACTTTGATGTCTCTGCCAGCCTCTGTATAAACAGTTATTCTAACAGTCTGTAGATATTGTAGAAGGAGTTGTATTTTAAGGTCCGAAGACCCAGGCTTCGTTGGAATAGTTTGAAAGAAATTAAGGAAATGCATACTTTTATTCAGCAAGGATTCATTAAATTGATCAAAAGTTCCAGTCAAGACATTTATAATGTTACAAAAGCTTTCTATTGATCTAAATCTTACCGATCTAAACCTAAATCTAAATCTATTGAATGGTAGTGTTAATGAAACAAGTAAGAAATAGGTCAGATTTCTGCACTTAAAGCTGTGCAACAAGCAATATTTGGTTAGTTAAAATGTATGACCAACTGGATGTATTGATGATAAATATATAAACTTGGTTGTCGTGTATACTTGTTTCATTTATGACAAATATGCATCGCATTAAGTTTATTAGTTCATGTTAAAACTGTGTAATCCTAACGGATTGAAAATGTATATGCAATTCAGATATTTAAATCTTAAATTTAAGCCTAAAAATATGTTTTTGTGGGTTTATGTTCTCTTTGAACTTCAAAGAAATGTCATTATCTTATCAGAACTGATTCTAAACTTAATTTCAATTGCATTACTAATGTTTGGCCTTAGAGATCACGGATATGCAGTAAAACATAAACAAATGTAATGAATTTTCACATGAAGAGATTCTCTGATTGGTCTTTACAGTACAGCAGTGCATGCTAAGGGGGTTTTAATTAAAAGCAATGTGTTTGTGTTAATTACATTACTCTATCATTTGAGTGTTTTTATTAGATCTGTTCCCTAAACTAGTTTGAATGCACTAGCTAAACTAGCTAAAAAATTCATAAAAAGAATACAGATTCTTAAAGCTGTGCAACAAGCAATATTTGGTTAGTTAAAATGTATGACCAACTAGATGTATTGATGATAAATATATAAACATGGTTGTCGTGTATACTTGTTTCATTTATGACAAATATGCATCACATTAAGTTTATTAGTTCATGTTAAAACTGTGTAATCCTAACGGATTGAAAATGTATATGCAATTCAGATATTTAAATCTTAAATTTAAGCCTAAAAATATGTTTTTGTGGGTTTATGTTCTCTTTGAACTTCAAAGAAATGTCATTATCTTATCAGAACTGATTCTAAACTTAATTTCAATTGCATTACTAATGTTTGGCCTTAGAGATCACGGATATGCAGTAAAACATAAACAAATGTAATGAATTTTCACATGAAGAGATTCTCTGATTGGTCTTTACAGTACAGCAGTGCATGCTAAGGGGGTTTTAATTAAAAGCAATGTGTTTGTGTTAATTACATTACTCTATCATTTGAGTGTTTTTATTACATCTGTTCCCTAAACTAGTTTGAATGCACTAGCTAAACTAGCTAAAAAATTCATAAAAAGAATACAGATTCATAATGTGAAGACTTTGTAACTCCATATTCGACCAGAGCTCATGTAGGCATGTGTGATGTCATAGGGAAGGGAGTGGTTCTAAATAGCATTTGTCAGTAAATAAATTACATTTAAATAGTAAAGAGTGATGTGATTATGTATTTTGTGTTACAATAGTTGTATTTTACAAGCAGTGTTGGGAAGTAACGCAGTACAAGTAACGCAAGTTACGTAATCAGATTACTTTTTTCAAGTAACTAGTAAAGTAACACATTACTTTTTCAGAGTTACTTTCAGAGTTACTTTTCGAATAATACCAGTTACTTTGTTTTCCCATGTACTGACCTACAGCTCTCCTGTCCTCATGTTGAGCGAAATCAGGAGTAAGTGCAGAGGTGTTGTGTGTGCTGTGTCAACATGATGCTTAATGTAGTTCTAGACTGAATGTCAACACGCATTTACTCATCTCACTTGTACAAAAGCAGATTCAGTTTTACTTAAAATTAATAAAAACAGTGAAATGCAAACTTTTTTTAAATGAGTGTTGAACTTTTATGAGTGTTGAACTTTCTTCTACTGTGTCCTATTCTTCATGCAATTCAGAACGGTTTGTTTGAGTTGTGCCTTCTGCTACAGACATGAATTTACATTTATTAATTTCACTTATACACTTTTCGTTTAGTAATTTTAGAAATATAACTTTTATGTTAAAACCAAATAAGCAAGCCTGGCCCAGATGAGAAAAAGTAACTAATTGCAATATTGTAAAGCATTACTTTTAAAAGCAACTTTCCCCAACACTGTTAACAAAACCGTATACTGTTATTTATTTTATTTTACTTTATTTTATTTTTTGCAGTTGAACACAAAAAGGAAAAGTGCACTTGTGCACATGTGATGTTTCCAGAACGTATGAACTGTTATTTGGAAAAGAGCTCAAATCTCTCTTTTGTAAGGAAAAAACAACAACAATAACATACTTAAATAATATAGAGTAAATAATGGCAGAGTTCTCATTTTTGGATTAACATTTCCTTTTATTTGGCAAGTTTCACATTGATTTGCTGCCAAAGTGAGTCGTTGTATATCCCTTATCGTATTCTTGTGCAGCTGGCTTCATGAAACAAGGCAATAAAAAAAAAACAATTTAAGTAATACCAGTCGTGTTCTATAATTAGCTCTGATTTATCACGTTAGTTAAATCAGTGCCTCAGTTTTATGAGAGCTTTATGCGGTGGTTGGTGAGTTCTGGAATTCTTTTCATGAATGAAACAACATGTGATTTTTCCAGCGCATGTACAGTAACAGCGCTGTACGTTTACAGATCCCAGACAGTATTGTGTAAGAGAGAGAGAGACAGAAAGAAAGGAAACGTGTGGGATTTTTTCCCTCTGTTCTCTAGCCTCACCGAGGGTTTTGCTAAAACCAACAGACTCCCCTGCAAGGAGAGAACAGGAAATGACTAAACGCAAACAGGAAGTGCTGTGAGGTGACCAGTAGCATGTTGAATGGGGAATGTTAGACAGGTCTGGGATGCAGCCGCTACTGCTTCAGGAAACAGCTGGACTGAGAGAGCGAGAGAGAGAGAGAGAGAGAGAGAGAGACGAAAAGACATTTGCAAAATTATTATTATTTTTTTTTTATTTAGCATAATCGTCTGCAATTGCGGGTTTTTCACCTTGAAACAAGCTCTCCTCTCAAATCGATACACTTTCTTCCCAGTGTAAAACGCTGATGAGTTAAAAACACCAGCACCCATGGAAATTGGAGTTTAGTGACGTCTATAAAGATATTCCACTCATAATAAAAGTGTTTTCTTTCACATGGTCGTTTGCATTGTTTGCTGAGGCTAAATCAAACCATGCGAGTTGATTTGATTTGTGCTTATGTGAAAGTGCAATCATTCTGATGAAATGTTAAAAAATAATAATAATCGTGATTAGATTTGTTGGGCAAAATAATCGTGATTAACTCAGCCCTAATGGATGTATTGATGGTCAGAGCTCTAGATTTAGGAGAACAAAAACCATGGAGAGTTTATGGTTTTATATTGCGTTGCGCTGTAACCCAACGCTCATGACCTCAGTCTGCGCTGCCTTCACGGCTTACAGAGCTTGTAGAACCTTTACAGCTAATGTCGTTCATGCGTGCGTGAGTCTGCGGTCTGTGTGTGCGCAAATGCCTCCAATAGACAAGTTCACCAAAGAAAAACACCAGTTTTCCCCCCCGAGGAGCTTTTTAGTCAGAGCAATGAAATACCTCTGTGCGTCACAAACACTAAAGCTGAACATACGTTAGCGTATGTTCTCCCAGACTGGACGTTCTGTTTCTAATTCCTGGCCTGTCCCCTGAAAGGTTATTAATTGCCAACCGGTTGATAAGCAGGGCATAATCTGTGGCACAGCTTAATAACGGTCTGATATTTATGAAAACCATCTGGTTGGAGTATTTATAGAATGATCTGAAATTTAATTGTTTCTGTCAAGCAGCTGGCCGCTGTGAGCTCCACTGGCTGCCGTCCCACCCGCTCTTGGAAACAGTCTGTCTGTCTCTTTCTTTCCCTCTTTACCTATTTCTCTCACTCTCGATCTATTATTCTCCCACAGTCTTTCAGCCCACTCTCGTGAACCTGAAAAAGGCTACTTTTCAATGAACATGGAATGGAAGTTGTATGGCTTGGCTCACCATCAGAAGGTCTGGGAGTAATCTGGCTAGTGCAATTGTTGTTTAAAAACTTTTCTTTTTTTTTTTTATTTTAGAGTCATTACAGACAGTGGCTACGGCCAAATCAGAAATAACTACTGCCAGAAGTGCATTCAGTCATGTTTAATTTCATTAGTAGTACACTTTTAATCTCTAAAACAACAAAAACTGGGGATTTCTGTTTCTGTTTCTGTTGACGTGGCGCAACATATGCAGCAATTGCAATGAATTTGTATGTTATAACAATGTTATTACATGATAATTATACAGTTATAACACAATTTGCTTACTTACTATGAGAGTTTAGTTATACGGTCACTAAAAACTCTAGTTATCTGCTCTTTTTTATGGATATATTTGATTTGCTCCTATTTTTCATGCAGTCAGAGTGTGATAAATGGGTTTTGTGTTGAGAAGTATTTCAGATATACTGTTGCATCCCAGTTGGAAAGGATTATTTTAAAGAGACAGCTATTTCAGGGGTTTAAGGCTGTTTTATGTCACTAATTCATCACAATCATTTGGCCTTTGCACAGTGGCTAAATGTGGACGTTTGAACATGGCAACACACTTACAAAACAGATCCAAATTCTTCACAGTGACTGGCCAGAGATGTTTCAGTGCAATCCGTTCCTGCAAACGTGACATGCTATTGTGTAGTTTGAGCTTCCTATTTAATTCAAAACACTTTTTAAAGGTGGTGTGTGTGTTGTTTTGCAATTAAAATGCTTTCTTCCACTAACTTGGAACATGAGTTTTGAGCAGGACATTCTGTTTGGCCAACTTATGGAAGTTGGGTTATTCGAGAAACGTGTTTTTAAAGATTACTGATCCTTATTTTTGCAGTTCTGTTTTGTGATGCCAGTGGCACAGAAATTAGGCTACACATGCCACCTTAAAAAAATCGACTGGTTTTCTTAATACTTTCCTAAAAATAAAGCTTCCATTTAGAACTAAAAACTAAATATGAAACTGTGGATGTTTTAATCGTTTGGTTTCTATAAAACAATTTGCATGACTGTTGTTTATTTTCCTGGATGTTCTGTACATAAAGAGTCTATGACTAACAGAAGAATGATGACTCAACTGTATCATAATCATTTTCAGTAAACCGTTTCCCTAAACATGTCTAATTATATCTTAAATAATGTGACTTTTGAATGTAATGTACATTTTAGCTAAAGGTGCGTCCTTTCTGTGCACGAGAGAGAGAGATACGTGTTTCTTTTAGATGTAGCAGTGTGGGTGGCGTATGTGAAAGTGTGCATGTGTGTGTGTGTGTGTGTGTATAAGGGTGTGTGTATGTGTCAGACAGACTACAAGGCGAGAAAGAGATAGATAGAGAGAGAGAGAGAAAGACGTGTGCTCGGGCAGCACCAGACTGGATGGAGAGCGGCATGTTTGTGTTGGAGCTGTTACATATTTGGACCACATGTGCTCTGAGTTTGGGAGTAACAGGCCAAATGAAAGGCACATTGTACCCCAGAACTGCAGCGTCTGCACTTGTGCCCATGGAAAGCAACCAGCTCGCGCAGAGAAGGAAAAAAAGGCAGACTTGGAGTGACAAAACTCCAGATGGAAATCAATGTCATTAGTCAGGCAGACACGGCAGTTCTGGAGCTGCGGCTGCTGGATCTGCCATGTGCATAGCTGCGGTTGTAAACTGATTTTCGTTTGTTTTATGTGAGCTGGTGAGAGCGAAGAGTGTAAAGTGTTATTCCTCCGGCGTTCACTGCGACCGTATTTTTGTGCTGAACGCTGAAATGCCTGAGGTTACGACTAAGTCTGCGTAAATGCTCTGAAAATTTATGGTTTGTCTTGTAAAGTCGAATATAGTTTCTCAGCACTTCCAGTTTAGAGCGTGTAAATGGTTAATTCAGCGTGCAGTGCCATGTTCGGTCAGGTGGGGGTGCGTGTGAGCCGTGATCGGTGCTCTCGGTAGCCGGCTAGACACTTCACACTTTCCCTTTGTGTCTTCCATGTAGCGCTTTCAGGTTCTGAGAACATGAGAGCACTTCACAACAAAAAACCCAAACCACACACGTTCTCCCTGCTGCGTCTCTGCACATTTTTGAGTCTCTGCCAGCCACTTTCAGATGTTTCTCCTCCCCGAGTAGAGCTATTTGTCACTTCAGAATGAAGCTTGCTTTGAGCAATAAAAGTTTGTGCTCAAGATGCTCCTGACATGTTAGAATGTTCTTTCTCGTTATGAAAGCAGAGTGAACTTCATTGGGTTTAAGGGTGACATATCTGTGATTGTTGCTTGTTTCCACGTTTATTTAGAGCACATACAGTAATGGTGAAAAAAAAATTACATTTTGCACCTCCTGAAGGTTTAATGAGACATATACTGAGACCTTGAGAAGTGAGTCATATCAGTACGCTCTCAGAAAGAAAGGTACAAAAGCTGCACTGGGGTGGTACCTTTGTACCTCACTTCCCCGTAAAGAGTGCATTTTAGTTCCTTAAAAGTGCACATTAGTAGATAAAAGGGCCTTTCGCACCGCTTTAGTTCCAGAACTAAATGTACAGTACTAAAGTACTGGGACGATTTTGCGCGAAATATTTCCCAGTACCATTTAAAGGGTTGCATTCGCACCGAGAGTGTGTACTAAGAAGTGATGTAAGCCGGTCGATATTTGCGTCATTTGTGCGCGGCGTTCAACAACAGAAACAAAGAAAAACAACATTAACAACAGGAGGATGGAAGACGCTGTGATCGGAGCTGTGTTTTTGTTGTGTCTCGCGGGTTTCACAATAATGGAAATGGAAAGTCGACGTATACGTAAAGCGATTGAAAGAACGGAAAGGAGGACTAAGAATCTCCAACGACAACTGGCAGTGCTACATTTGCAACAAGTGCCTGCACTTCAGCGTCCGTCCATCTATCGCTGTTCTCCATACCTGCGAAATAAGTTGACACAATGTTTACAGTATGTTTACACAGCGTTTTAAATCATGGCGGGTGAGGGCGTTTTCATACGCGTTTGGCCAATCAATGTCTACTTACGTCACGATTAGTACCAGTTGTGCTGGTTAGACCCTGCTCCGGAGTAGGAGCTAATTTGGTTCTCGAAAAAGGCAGTCCGGTACTAAAGTCGCACCCAGTTCCGGAGGTGCGAAAATGCCAAAAAGTGGGTAGTTCCACAATTAGTTCTGGTACTATGAAAAGGTTCCCGCGGTGCGAAAGGCCCTAAAGAAAGTGCTTGAGCAACATCCTTGCTGCATCAGAAAACACTGCTGAGCCTCAACCAAAGAGAACCGCGTCGAATATCACCACAGTGGAGCCGTTTGAAATGAGACAAATTTTTTATGCGTGCACAATAAACTGAAATGTTCAAATCAATGTAAATAAGTAAGCAATAATGTACGAGATGCCGTGCTATAGCTACTGTTAATAAGTTATGGCTGAAGGGTGTTGTTAGGCACAACGCGAAATGGGAGTAAAAAATAAATAGTAAGTAATAAATTAATAACATGACATTACACATTTCATTAAATGTTTATAAAATAATTATTAAATGTGCCCTTGTGTTTCATGTTGTTGTATCCATTTTATAAACCATTTATAACCATAAATCACTTTGCAATAACGTATATTTATAAGCGCAGAGAATAACGCAATAGTTAATAATATTTTCTTGTGC